>NC_041385.1:86855500-86879180 GCF_002162155.2 Triticum dicoccoides
AATGACACTCTTTATCGATTGCGCGTGCACACACACACACATCATCCCTCTCTTTGATTCTATGGACACCTCAAGCCGATGATACCTCCACTCTCTTCTCGTGGATCGCCCCCTCTATATATATGTTATATCCAGGACTCTATTTCACACACATTGCATATGTTACATTTTTTTTTATTGACCCCCCCCCCACAAAAAAACTCTCAAGAACCCACACACTATATCTCTCTAGGTTTGTATCTCTCTCACACAACCCCACGTAGGTGGTGTACGTATACAAGAAGAGAATAGGTGCACCATGCATGTACTCACGCTTTGTACCCAGCCACACCCATGCGCGTACACGGTGGAGCTCATTTCTTTACAAAATGGCAGCCCACGTGCTAATTTGAACGCTTGTAGCGGTTGTTTACCTATGGAGGTCGTGTACCACGCGTGCATGAAACAAAGTTCGACTTAATGTGTTGCCGTGTTATTTTTAAATAAAGTTATAGCGTCAATGGCACGTACACAGAATATAAAACGATTTTTTATCGAGAAAAAGGTAGTCCCTCACTATATACAATGGAGCTTGCTTGCCTGGTTTGTCACTCTTTAGAGTATCTCACACAAGGCTGCGGTGGCCTCTCTCTCTCTCTCTCTCACCATTGGTCACTGATCCGGCCATATCCCGTCCGCCGGGGGAAAGGGAGTGCGGTGGCCTCTCTCTCTCACCATTGGTCACTGATCCGGCCGCATCCCGTCCGCCAGGGGAAAGGGAGAAGTGCATCATTTCTCTGTTCGACGGTGCCGAGGCGGCACGTCCCAATCTGCGGTACATGTCATTCTCTCTGACCAAGCTCCGGCGCGGCAGGGCCTACGCCACCTGCTCGCAGATTCCGCCCGCCGCCGCTCACCTAGTTACATCACGACGACCTCCAGGTATCCCCTCCGGCCTTGCTCCACTGCCCGTCTTCCTATGTCGCTGCATGTGGATCTTCCATAGTTCTTTGCGCAAAACGTAGCTCGTCCGGCATACTTTCCATATTGCATTCTCGTCCTCACACCGTTTTAGACAAACAGAACTGTGTTGTTATCTTCCCTTAGGACAAGGAATATGCTTCTTTTTTGTCGTCGCATGTGTCATCAACTGTTATTGGCCAATAATTGTTTCCTTTCTACATCTTTTTTGCAAACAGGGCTATCCATTTCACCTCGTTGCTATTGCGACCTTTTGCTGAACTGCACAAATCACTTTTTTCTTAAGAGTGCTTTGTGCAGTTGTACTTAAATGTCACACGGGCAACGTCTCTACATTTCAGTGCGACTGCACAAAGGGAGATTGGATTTGCTCTATCCTCCTCATCCAACTCCGAGCCTAATCTTCTCCAACTAGTTAGTCTTAAGAGAGACTGCAAAGGTGACCGGCTTCTATTTGTGTGTTTATTATTTTATCAGCAGTCCTCTATTATCGTAATCACACTTAATATCTTTGGAACAAGGATGCTCAACTCTATTTTAGTGGAACTGCACAAAATGATCGGAATGTTGCATGCTCCAGACA
Source organism: Triticum dicoccoides (assembly GCF_002162155.2). Taxonomy (NCBI): domain Eukaryota; kingdom Viridiplantae; phylum Streptophyta; class Magnoliopsida; order Poales; family Poaceae; genus Triticum; species Triticum dicoccoides. The sequence goes on from NC_041385.1 coordinate 86,857,044, forward strand.
GCTACTTTTTTCCCAACATGACTTGTTGATTTAGACAGAGCTGGGGGGACGTTGCTGCCAATGAAAGCATGGATCAATTTTAATTTAACACCTTCTCACAACTCTGTCTTCAGTTGTGATGTAATTATTAGCTCTGATCTGCTAATAATTGACATGCATTAGCAAGGAAGTTAGTTTTTTATTGTTTCCGAAAGAGCATCGATGGCAACACACGCGAAACAAAAGCTGAAAGGTCACACCATTGTACAATTTCATGGCGCTGGAAAATTATTTGTATAGTACGTCAATTATGTAAACAAACGATGGAAGCTTGATAGCATTGCCAGAAGCCTCTTCATCATCCGGGTCCATGTGCCATGCACAAAATTATACTCCTTCGTTCCTAAATATTTGTCTTTTTACAAATTTCAAACGGGCATGTTTTAGAGTGTAGATTCACTCATTTTGCTTCGTATGTGTACTCCCTCCGTTCCTAAATATTCTATTCGTCTTTCTAGAGATTTCAACAAGTGACTACATACGGAGCAAAATGAGTGAATCTACACTCTAAAATATGTCTATATACATCCGTATGTGCCAGTCCATTTGAAATCTCTAAAAAGACAAATATTTGAGTAGTCACTCGTTGAAATCTCTAGAAAGACAAATACTCCGGAGTATATTTAAGAACCGAGGGGGTAGTGCACAACCGCATGGGAGACTCAGCCCGGTCATTGCGCCGCATTAATAGTGAGTAATGAGCAATCAAATCATAAGCCCCACCTTTCCCACTGTAAGTTGCTCAGAAGAAGCAACCATCAATACGCTCTTCTTTGAATCCGCTCATACTACTCCATTCGTCACTGTTTATAGAGCACGTTTCAGAAAAAAGAAAAAAAATCTGTGGGACCAAGGCGACTAGCGATCGGCCTGGAAAATAGCATTGGTAGTTATAGCACGGTGTCTATTACTAGAGGTAATAATGCATACACACATACATGCAGTGCTTCCACCCCGGGTACACACATGCATGCACTTACTCCACTCCGTAGTAGTACTCCCTCCTTTCCGGTTTATAGTGCTCAGTTCAAAAATCTCACCAATCAAGGTAGATGGCGAGTGGTGGAATACTTTTTGTAGTTTTGCAAAAGCGCCTAATTAATGCTCTTGTTATCCTCAAAAAATTATGTTTATCAATGCATTAATTACAATGCATGCATGCATAAAGTAGATGCATTGGTCAATTTTCTCTTAATACTTGCATGCAATGATTTAATGCACCTTGGAATCTGAACATGTGATGGAAAACAACCAAATTGAGCCTTATAAAATGGAAAAACTAAAATTTTGAGATAAGCCCTATAAATCGGAAAGGAGGGAGTACATGGAGAGAAAATTGTGGACTTGATTGCGGTTACCACGCCCTAATTAATTGAGCATTAAACCAAACGCATCTAAAGTCTCTCTGGTGGTGGAAATGCATTGAGAGAAATGCATCATAATGAAGCGCACCCTGTAAACTGTGACGGAGGGAGGAGTAGTATGAAGTGCAAAACCAAGTACGCGTATGGCCAGTTGGTCAACGCACTTCCTCCTGGCATATCACTGACATGTGGGACAGGAGTGTGAGCAAACCGATCTCAATTGACGGCAAAGAGCCAACCCTCTGTTCCTTGAGAGAGACGAGGAGCGAGAACACACAGACGGGCTCGCATGGAGGCCAAGATATATTCGAGCATGGTTGGTTGATCGATATCATTCATTACATGTTGGGCTGCCGTCTTCCGCCCTTCTCCGGAATAAACGTGTACTTTATCAGAGATAAAAAAATAAGAGTACAGATGCTCCACCATGCGGTTCTAGTAGTAGTACTCCCTCCGTCTAGGTGAGTAAGTCATCTTAGGCTGTGCACCGTGACCAAGGAGGAGGGGAAAACGAGAGACCTTAATGTTTATTTGCTAATTAATAGCATTGCATGCAATGACCTAACCACTTCATGTCATGTTTAGTAGTCTCAAGTCATTAAAAGCATGCACACCCCTCATCTCTTATTGGTTGATATGTCAAGAAACAAGAAACGAAGTAGAAATTAATGCACCGTGCCTAAGTGTTTTGGGATTATTTGGTTTTTGTAAGATGACTTACACACCTAGACGGAGGGAGTACTACTCGTGCTACTGCCTTGGCTCTTCGCCTCTTGATGAAGTCGAACAATGATGGTACTCCGCATGTTGGGTACTATAGTATATGCCTCTGACAATCTGACACCAAATGGACTGATGCATGTCCACCGAGGGTAGGTTGCATTAGTCAAAAGGCGTAAGCGAGCTTCACCTTGTCCTGCAAGCTTCTCCTCTTTCCGCGAGTTGACGGGACACACCAAAAAGTAGTGCTAGTCCATACTCCCTCCTTTCTAGTTAATATGGCTTAATCTTTTTGCGGGTAAATGAGAGAGCTTTATTCATATATAAGCATTCTTAGGATGATCAACCAAGACACTAGTCACTAGGAAGCGAGGTACCCCGCAAAAAAGAAGTAGGAAGCGAGGTGTTTCATCAAGCCAGCTCTCGGCCACATTCAAAGTGCAGCAAGCACGGTCGCACGAAGATGCGCCGCAAGGTTTGTTGACCTGTTTACATGCTGAATAACAAAAAAAAGAGGAAATATTACCGAGCGCTACTATTTGTAACAGGATATGAGCCAAAATTAAGCGAGAATTGTGGCGAGTGTTCCATGCAATCAATTTCCATTATCACATGCGAAATCCCTCGAAGAGAACCAAATGTGTTGAAGATTGCTTTATGACATTTTAAAATTATAATAAGAGTGCAGACGCTCCTCCATCCAGTTCCTAGTACTAGTATAGTACATACCTTTATAGACTATAGTAGTAGTACTAGTACTACTAGTAAACTTTGCGCTTGGCTGTTCGCCTATTCGGGAAGTCGAACAATAATAGCACTAGTAGTATAGTGTATGCTTCTGGCAATCTAACACCGAATTAACTGTTGCACGTCCATCGCCTGAGCGAGGGAGAGCTTGCATTAGTCAAAAGTTTCTCCTTGTCCTGCGAGCTACCGCACGCAAGCTTCTCCCGTCCTGCAACCTTCTCCTCGTTCAGCAAGTTGACGGGACACAGCAAAGTAATGCTAGTCCATACTGCCTCCTCTTCGGTTAATATGGCTTAATTTCAAACGAGATAAATACACTGTCTCTCACTGTATATTTGTAAAAATACGGTCAGTGGACTTCATAATACGCTCATTGCGCTCAATATATATGTTTTCCGGTGTTTATACGGTCACTAGCTCACCCTGACTGAGTATGTGTGTGCATGCACGTGTAGGTTGAGCACTTGAGCGTGACCATGTGTGTTCCGTCGTGTGCTCGGACATGCATGCATTAGGGCATCGCACGCGTTTTTGCATCCATGTGTACGTGTGACTGTTGCATACACGTAGGGGGAGTACGTGTAGGGGCCACTAAGGAGCAGTCAAATCACACAGTAAGTTAGTCGGAAGAAGCAACCATCATTTCACTCTTGAATGACACGTACACAATATAAAATGGTTGATATGGAGAGAAAAAGAAAACCACTATATATACACTAGCAGGAGCCTAAGCTACAAGCTTGCTTGCTTTGGTTGCTCTCTTCACAAGCATAGAGCGATGGGCCTGATCCCGCAGCTGGGGGAGGGGAACAATGTTCTGCGTAGACACGGTCGACATCGGCGAGGGTGAAAACCCACAGTCGGTGCGTCCCAATCGGGGGTCACCGCGGTATGGGCCAATGTCGCGTCCCAACCGCCCTTCTAGCTTCAGCCTGACGTCCCAGGTAGTCCATCTTCCTTTTGGAGCCGGCTTGCTCCACTGCCGTAGCTCCATCTCCATGTCGATCTTTCTCTACTTCTACCAGCTTCTACTTGTGATGAGTTTATGTCTCATGAACTAGTGCTAGTAATATTATTCTAATCACACTTCTTCAATATCTTTGCCATCAGGGATGCTCAGGTTGATTTTAGTGTAACTTCACAAAAGCATTATATGATCCGAGGGTGCCAGCCATCTTTCTTTCAACAGGTTCTACCTGGCCAGGAAATTAAATCATGTTTAGGGTTTAGGGTTTAAGTCGTAGTGACCCCATCAGTAGTTTTTCTTTCGTACATGCTCTCACAACTTTTTTCTTTAGTTGTGAAGTAAATATTGGCTATGATCTGTGAATCATTGAGATGCATCAGCATGCGTGTTAGTTTTCCTTTGTATTTGATGGAATGTTGTAATGGGGAAACCTTGAAATAGGAATGAAAATGGAGTGGAAAGTTTCTGCTTTTCCGGAGAAAAAATGGAAACGGAGAGAAACCAACATTTCGTTTTGTTGGATCGCGCCATCGAGCAAAACCAACGTTTAAATCACGTCTGTTGTGTTCATGTCTCACCCTCCTCCACGGCTCGACACCACACGGTCGCTCGGCATGCCACTCACCGCAAACCGAGTATACGATAACTTTCCCGCCTGCTTGTCGATGGATCACGCCATGGAGTACTAGCACTACTGGAAGAGATTGATGAGTTGGGGGAGGACAGCTAGCTGTAGCACGGACTCCCAAGAACTTTTTACATGCATGTTGTAGCCGGCTATTGTGACATTTGAACGCGGAGCAGCCACATGCACCTGGAAGCGGTGCGGGCAACGCTCTCTCGGCCGGCGCGCCGCTTCAATGCCGGCGCCAGTGAGAGGTCGCGTCCGCTCTGGCCGGGCATGAATGCAGCACTGACCGTTTCGGGCGGGAAGCACGCACGGGTGATGAAGAGGGTTCGGGTTGGTCAAGACCGGCCGTGGCAGCGGTCCGGACGTCCGCAAACAAGAGATGTTGTACGTTAATATTGTGGCGTATATAATTAACAATGTAAATAATGTGCCAGTTGGACAAATATGATTGGAGATGGAGATGGAAATGGAATTTTACATAAACACGGATATGCATGTCTATGTCTATGTGTGTGTGCCCGACGACTCTCGCGACTTGGAAGCGGGGGCGTGTTTTTGATCGAGTTTTCTTTCTTGGTACGTTAGAAAACTAGTTTGTCTAATTCAAATCTAGATGTTATTTAAGGATATCACATGTAAGCTCCCACAAGTATATAATGTAGCAACAAGAAACAAAAAAAACTAGGTCAAAAAAAATAGACCACAAACAGAGTGGACATCAACTTAGATGTGACATAACTATGTCACATCTAGATGTGTCCTAGACAGACCCTTAAAAAATTGTCCGCCAGTTTTCGTTTCTTTTTTCCAGGAACACGCGTATTCTATTTAAAACCACTGCTATGGAGAGATTTTTTTACTCCATTATAGCCTCTTGTTTGATAGAGTTTCTCGCATCTCGCTCCCTCACCCTCTCCATATCAAAAAAAGATGACAATGTCCACTCTATCTCTCTCCTCACCGGTGGTCAAAGATCCGGCCGAATCCCGTCCGCTGCGGGAGGTGAGGAGGTGCAGCGTTGACGTTGTCGCCATCGGCGATGGAGGAAGCCGATGCGCACCATCCTCTCGGAGCCAGCGCTGGCGCGGACGAAGATCCTCCACGCCCTTGTTCGCTGCCATCGTGTGGGAAGATCCCACCCGCCCGCCTAACGACATCTCACCCACCTGAGGTATAACTTCTTGTACTGGTCCAGCTCCCCAGGTTGTTGCGTGCGGGTTTTCTTCTATGCGGTTACTCCCTAGCTCCCCATGCATAGTAGCTAGGGTTCGTCGGCTGGTCCAACATCACCTACTAGTACTATTATAGAGGAAATGCCACTCGAAAAGTTGTCCTGATTTATGCCTCGGTGGAGGTATACATGTTGTTTCGACAAAAAGTACATGGTGGTTGTGCTGTCATTGTCCATATGGTGGTAGTACTATCACTGGTTAAATGAAGAAATGCTTTTTTTTCTCGGGTATCATGGTTTAGTTCCCGTCAAGATAATTATGATGCTTCTGTTTGTTGGTGTACTTTTCATTAATTCTTATTGACAATTGAGATGTCATTGAATCTTATAAAACAAAGTAACAACACTATATCCCTTTTTTATATTTTTGGAAACAGCTATGTGTATCTCCATACCCGGGCATGTCTTCCTCAATTTTAGTGGAACTGCACAAAATTGGATGGCCATTGTTGTTCTGCCTCACTGTCCTCTGCCACATGGTTCTTCCTTCCTCGAGCTTGATTACTGAGAAGAAACAGACCACAGTGAGGATTTGTCGAACTTCATAGGTGCCTCACCCAAACTTGATGCCAAATGGATCATGCATCACCACGATGACCTATCGATGCTCATGGTTGCACCTCATGGTTGTGTCGGCTGGTGAAGCTGATCGATTTTCAATGAAAACAAGATGTCTTCCTTTAGTGCTCTTTGCTTGTTACGCACAAAGATGATATCCTTCGTCAGTTCACCTTGGTTGCATTGGAGACGCAGTCGTCTTTCACGTTGGTGCAATTTTATCACACAATTGGCTATGAACCAAATGTTTCCTCGAAGAAGGATCGACGTTGGTACTAAGAGCATAAGTTTTGCATTGATTTCTAAGCCTTCTCACAACTTTGTCTCCAGCTCCCCTGTAATTTTATTTGTCCAGCTATTAACTTTGATTTAAAAAATGGTGTGGACTAAAAACCCGGATGGACGTAGTAGCCCTCCATTTTTATTTACTCCACATATTAGATTTGACTGAAGTCAAACTTTGTAATACTCTCAAACCTTTTAGATAATTGAAATTAAAATTCTTTATTTGTACACACTCTCACACGTTTCCGATAATTTGGCGCATGTGTGGTTGTTCACTTAAGGGAGGGTAGTGTACCACACGTGAAGGACAGGAAGTGCGACCAGGACGCGTGGGCGTGGATCGTTGGTTCATCAGAAGTAGTAGTAGTTTTCTTCACTGTACATTAAATAAAGAGTTTCATTTCGTACTTACACAATTTAAAACGATTGTTATGGAGAGAATAAGAGAACCACTCCACTATATATTAGTCGTATACACAAGAGTACTACATGGACGTAGCTTCATTGACTTAGTGCACCTGCCTTTGGGTTTATGACAGGTGGGCCCAAAATGTGGCTGGCTCACCTATCATATAGCCAAAAGCAGGTGCAGTGAAGGCACCAGAGCTCAGTCCGTACAACAGTAGTATATATATAAGCTGGAGCCTCAGTGCTTGTTCGCTAGGATTTGCACTCTCCACACTCTCGCCGCACTACATATATGTATACATGCTGGAGGCTCAACGTTCATTTGCTAGGGTTTGCTATATTCACAGTCTCTCACCCTCTCTTCACCAGATCTAAACAAGATTCCGTTGGCCTCTTGTCTCTCTCTCCCTCCTCACAGCTGGTGAAGGAGGCGTCCGTATCCCATCGCACCGGGAAGGGGAGGAGGTGCAGCGTTCACTCTATCACCTTCGGCGAGGGAGGCAATCCACTGCCGGCTGCGCTTTTCTCTTTCACCCGGCGCCTGTGCGGGAGGGCCACCGACCCCTTCTTCCTCGCTGTCGTACGTAGTGTGGGCAGATCCGGCCTCCCGCCGCACGCCTTGCCACATCCCGACGACCCTAAGGTATAAGTTTCTTTGAAACCGTCGTTGCTCTAGCTGTATGTGGATCTTTTTCGATCTGTAGTCAAATCTAGGTCTTGGTTCAAAGTGTAAAGAAGGGTGCGATGGGCTGGAGAAAGAATCTAGGACGTGGTTCAATTAGGAAAGGAGGGGCGGAAGTAGTATAGACTGGCTATCCAGCCGCTTTGTTGGTTGAAAGGGGAAAAAGGGGTAACCCAGTACACACATCTGTAAGGAACCGATCTCTTTGTTGAAAAGGGAAAGAAACTGGGGGGTCGGGTAGTTTGTGCAGGACTAGATTTGCTGCCCTCACATAGGAAAAAGGTTCAAAGAGAACAAATTGGGACCAATGCATATATGCTGCTTGGCTACATACTCTGCATCACCCATTTATACGTGTGGACACACATCATGCTGGCATGTCTCATACAGCTATTTTGATGTTGTTAATCTAAGAATGCCACCGGAAAATTGAAGCAATGTCACTGTTAAAAGTAAATTACATTTTTTTAATGAATGATGTATCAAGAGAATGTCTCTGTTAATATGAATCAATGCAACCGTTTTAGAAATGCTACTATCCTACTTTGTTTTCCATCCAAGATAAATTAGATGCTTCTTTCTGTCACCGTTTGTTTCATCCTCCTTTACCGGCAAGTAATTGTTTCCTTTTTTGCCTCTGTTAAAACAGGGGTATCGATTCAACTTGTTGCTATTGCGACATTTCGCTTCGCTACTCGAAACACTTATGTTTTAAGAGTGTTTTGTGTAGTTCAACTTGAATGTCACACCGGCGACTTTGCTTAATTTTGGTGGAACTGCACAAAAGGAGATTGAGATTTGTTTCTAGTCTACATGGCGAGTTGTTTCAAATCTTGGTCTCATCCACATGATGTGTAGTGTGCTTTGAGATGTTGTGCTACTTGTTTTGGTACTGTTTTAAATAAATGTTGAATTGAAGCTATTGTATTGTTGTCTTTTCCCATTAAGTAGTGAACAAAAATGGGACCAACCCAGACATGATGCTTGTTGCTTTGTTACAACAAATTAAGCATCACCCCCTTTATAAGCCAGTAATTGATGTCACTCTCAGAATTAACTACTGAATCTTATTTCAAAACTGCAACACTTGTTAGGGATTGGCGGGATTACCATTTTTGTGGCCGCATGTTTCATCCTCCTTTATTAGCCAGTAATGGATTCCTTTTTTGCCTCTGTTTAAACAGGGATATCTATTCAAGTTATTGCTATTGCGACATTTTGCTTCGCTACGCGAAACACTTTGCTTGATTTCAGTGCAACTGCACAAAACGAGATTAGATTTCCTATTCGTGTTGGCAGATTCGTATTTTATCATGGTGGTCTCATGAAAGGTCAGTACAGGCCTTCATCCACATGATTGTGCAGTGTGCTTTGAGATGTTGTGCTACTTGTATTGGTACTGTTTTAAATAAATGTTGAATTGAAGCTATTGTATTACTGTCTTTTCCCATTAAGTAGTGAACAAAAATGGGACCAACCCAGACATGATGCTTGTTGCTTTGTTACAACAAACTCTGCATCACCCCCTTTATAAGTAGATGGAAGCACATATTGTTGTTGCGCCCACTCTCCCCTGGAACTGTTCATGCTTTTCGTTAATCTAATGCCGCTGGTAAAATTAAGCAATGCCACTCTCAGAATTAATTAACTATTGAATCTTAGTTCAAAACTGCAACACTTGTTAGGAATGGTGCTATCCTGCTTTGTAGTTCTTTCTACATGTTTAACCAAGGTATTGTTAAGATAATGTCTCTGTTAAAATGAATCTGTCGCATTGTTTTAGGAATGGTACTTTTCTGCTTTGTCGTTCTTTATACATGTTGAAACAAGGCACTGTTAAGATAATGTCTCAGTCAATATGAATGAATCACACTGATGGAGAATTGCTACTCTCCTGCTTTGTTTCCCATTAAGATAAGGTAGATCAGTAGATGCTTTTCTTCTGGGAGTACAAGTCATCAACCATTATTTCTCGGTAATTGTTTCCCTTATACCCATTGTTGCTTACAGGGATATCAAAATTAAAGATCGGTTTTATTCTGACTTCGATTTTAGTTGAACTGCACAAAAGGAGCCAATGTGTCCAAGGCAAACTGCTGCATTACTGGGTCCAGTTGGTCGTTCCACTTTGCAGAAAGAAGCAGTCACTGTTTGCGCTACATTACAGAAGGAATGACCGAGAAGCTTTACAGAGTATTATTAGACGCTGGTGACATGACTAGTCTGCACAGAGCATTGACAATTTAACAACACGTGGAGTGCCCTGGGCAAAAAGTGCCCAAACAAGTACAAGAAGCTACGACAGGACTCCACGATCATAGGCATTACATATTTTGAATGGGAAAAGCTTGTCAAAGTTTAATCATTGATGTTAGCAAGAAGACGTTAGTTTAATATATTGGAATTGGAAAACCTTGTCAAAATTTTCTCATTGATGTTAGCCAGAAGACATGCATTTGATATTTTTGAGTGGGACGCCCTTGCTGTGAGCAGCGTCGAGTGTTTTTCCTATTCTTGTGTTCAGTTTAGAAGTAAATAGTTACTCTACTAAGATATTCATGTGTTAAGAGTTTGTTCTGAATATTGTCTATGTAATGCCAGGCCTTGTGTTTGATTGCAAAGTTGAGCTTGGACTGTTGTGGCATGCGGCATCACGAGCTGTTCACCGTGCCTCCTGAGAATAATGCTTCGTATTGTTTTGCATGTCGATCTAATGCCAGTGATTTGCTTGTTAAGAATATCATCCTCTTTTGTTGTTTCCGTGCTTAAGAAGTTCATCGTCTGATGTTTCATTCATAGCCTATACGACAAGTCGGGTAGGTTAGACGTGAAACCATATGATCTTCCGACCAACTCATGATATTAGGCCGTGATTGGATCGTCATTTTTCAACCAAAACCGCTTGTAAAACTGACGCTTGTAAATAAAAGCAGATGGTCTCAGGCGAAGCGCTTGGTTGGTCGATTCGACTAGTAAAATATCGAAAGTACTTCACACACGATAAAAACGCTGAACGACACTCGGACGATTGCTAATCCAGCCGTTAGCTGATGTTTCAGCCTTGCCCATGGATGGCATGATACGCACGTCGTGCATGTATCGTCAGGTAATGTCGTCCATATAGCAGTGCTCGTAAAATATACACTGGTCTCTCAAATTACACGCGTAACCCGCCGGTTTTACTTAAAGACCTCGGGCCCTCAGTTTCATTACGCCTGTATTTTACGCGTTGTTTCCAATGACGAGTAAATTACACTTGTATATTAATACAGGTTTGAAATAAACCAGAGCTCCCAAGCGCGGCCTTACCGTTTCATGTCGTCTCAGTTTCTCGAAGGTACTCATAGGTGTCCGATGATCCTGGCTTCCTGAATGAGCAGCGAGTGCTGTATCAGACCATCCGTAGGGCCCGCGAAGCCCTCTCCGTTGTCCTTCGAGTTGTTGCGCTCACCGTGGCGCCGTGCATTCTTAACATCGTCAACGAACATGAGGATTCAGGAGATGACTTTATTTTGACTGGATGACACTAGGGACCCACTAGGGCCATAGCCGTACGTACACAAGTGCCTCCTTATTATGTACAACTATTTTTTTTTGCTTTCTCCTGGTTTCCTGATATCACGGTTCCACACCATTGTCAACCTATGTAGTCAATATAAACGAGAGAAATGCACAAGGTGCGGCCGACAACTGGGACCAAGCAGCTCGAGTAGTATTTGTGTTTTTGAGGCGTGAGCACTGCAGAGTTTTTCTTGGCGATGATTTCTTTGTTGTTTAGAGGAGAGCAGGGTATTAACTGGGCGGGCTGTGGCCCGTCTAGCCCAGGCCAGATATCCAGCCCAGATACTATTTTTTTCAAGATGAAAATGGCTAGCCCAGCTATACCTTTTTTTGAGGAATACCCAGGCAAGGTCAACTTGTTATTCTCTGCCCCGCTGGGCTGCAAATCTTTCCTAGGAGGGATGCATTAGGCTTAACAGGAAAATGGGCTTTAAAAAATAATAAATGGGATGTAATTATAAAAACTGGGCAGTAACTATAAAAAATGCACCAAACACGAAATTAGTTTATAAAATATTATTTATGGATTTTGAAAATCTTAAATTTTCATTGTTGCGCGCGCAATGTTTCGTTGGATTTTTACGTAATACAAATTTATATTTAATCTGACTAGAAATTTCGGGATAAAAATATTTCGGATCCCATCAAAATGTGGGAAATTTTATTGAATTCTGTCTTCAACGGTTGGTTGAAATTATTAATCGTTGTCCTAGCTAGAAAATGGGCTGTACTTTTAACAAACTGTAAATGGGCTGTTGTAAATTCCATTAGAATTCAAAAATGGGTTGTACATTCTTACAAAACGCAAATGGGCTATAAGTTCTCTACTACACACTTGTGGGCCTACTAAGTGACGCGTCCCCTAAAAAAATGAGTTGACGCGTATGCAAGGCTTTGTCAAATTATTATAGTCAACACACAGTTCTAGCAGCAGTCGCCGTTGGATATCTATCCAACGGATGTCGTGCTTCTTCTTCAATCTTGGATATTCTTAGCTTCGGCTGCCCAAAAAATGATTCCTCCCCCTGACATCTGGGGCGCACCATTTCGGAGGCTGGCCTGTGGGCCTACTAAGTTGGAGCGTACCAAGGGCTTTGTCAACTTAGTAAATAAAAACGATTCTAGCTTCAGTGACTGTACGATGTCCATCCAACGGCCGTAGTGCTTCTTCAACCTCTGGTCTTCTTGCTCCAGCCGCCCAAAGCAGCGCCAGTCGTGCCGCATGCTCCTGCCTCCCGCAGTCGGCTGTGCTGCCGCGGAGACCTCACCGCCCCCATAATACTCCCACCGCTGGCCAGGCCATCCCTCCACTCACCCACACCCCCTGTTATTCTGCGGCGACGTCAGCCTCACACCGCAGCCGAACCAGTGAACCCTCGTACTCCTCTCCGCGCGGGCTTCCACTGTTGTGTATTCCCCGGCTCCGCGTCGTCCCCTTCCTAGGCCTCACCGTCGTCCACCACCCTGGTGCTCTCGGCGCGACGTGGTCAACATGGTCAACGACCGACTTCCATTGGAAGAGTACTGTACATGGAGAGGCTGACAGCTGGGTCCACGACGGCCGCAAGGAAGTGCCTCCTTATTACGCACAAAATAATTATTCCTCCACCTGACAGCAGGGACCCACCGGACGGGCCACCTTATTTTGCGAAAAAAACGTTTCCCCCCTGACTACTGGGACCCACCGGACGGGCCACCGTATTTTGCAAAAAAAAACATTCCCCCCGCTGTCAGCTCGGACCCACCGGAAGTGCCTCCTTATTACGCACAAAAAAAATGAATAATCCCCCGCTAGCTGGGACCCACCTTGGTGGGAGGCTGACTTGTGGGCCTACTAAGTTGACGGGGACGGAGGGATTTGTCAACTTAGTCAATATGAACGATTCTAGCTCTAGTGACCGTACGATGTCCATCCAATGGCCTTTGTGCTTCTTCAACCTTTAGTCTTCTTGCTCCAGCCACCCAAAGCAGCACCGGTCGTGCCGCCTGCTCCTACCTCCTGTGGTCGGCTGTGCTACCGCGGAGGCCTCACCGCCCCCTACTATTCCCACCGCTGGCCAGGCCCTACGGCGATGGCAGCCTCACACCGCAGCCGAACGAGTGAACCCTCATACTCCTCTCCGTGTGGGCATCTACTGTCGCGTCTTCCCCGGCGCCGCGTCGTCCCCTTCCTAGGCCTCACCATCATCCACCGCCCTGGTGCTCTTGGCGCGGCGTTGTCAAGTGGTCAACGAACGACTTCCATCGGACGTGAACTATATGTGGAGAGGCTGATAGCTGGGTCCACAGCCGCAGCAAGGAAGTGCCTCCTTATTACACGGAAAATAATGATTCCTCCACCTGACAGCAGGGACCCACCGGACGGGGCACCGTATTTCGTGAAAAAAATGTTTCCCCCTGACTACTAGGACCCACCAGCTACACCTCCGCACACAAGGAAGTGCGTTCGGGCAAAAAAATGATTCGCCCCCCTGACTGCTGGGACCCACCAGCTACATCTTCGCACGCAAGGAAGTGCGTGATAGTCGGGACCCACCTGGTCGAAGCGTACGTAGCGTTGTCATTCGGGTCGCGAACGTGTATGTACATATGTACTGGTCGATGTAGAGGCGCGCACGTGTCGTAGTAGAGGCTCGCACGTAGCATGTACACATACATACAACGGCCAGTGTGCAAGAAAGAAAATACGGCCACGTATGTGTACATACGGGCGGGGTCTCGAACGCCTACTCGCGCATACGTACGGCCAGGGCTCGTGTACATGGCTGGGTCGGAACGGAGAAACAGCATCGTCGTCGTGTTCATGGGGAGCCAACCGGCTGGGTCGGAATGGAATGTGTCGTCGCATTCATCGGGAGGGCTTGGACGGAACAGGCGATGGAAACGAGGCCTGGCGTACCGCGGAATGGAGGAAACGGCCTTGTGTTCGACCAGGCACGTTCGAAACGGGATCCTGTTCCTCGGGAGGGATGTGGCCTACCGCAAAACGGAGGAAACGGACCTCCTACGGTCGAAACGGGGGTCTTGTTGATCGGGAGGGGTCTGGCGTACCGCAAAACGGACGAAACGGACCTCCTACGGTCGAAACGGGGGTCCTGTTGATCGGGAGGGGTGTGGCGTACCACAAAACAGACGAAACGGACTTGTGTTGGAGCGCTATGGTCGAAACGGGGGTCATGTTCATCGGGAGGGGTGTGCGTACCGCAAAACGGGACTCCATGGGATACTGTTCATCTTCACCGTCGACCTCCTCCAGCCTCCACGGGCTACCGTCGACCTCCTCCAGCCTCCATGCGTATAGTTAGAGCCCAACGCCTTGCTCGCGTTCAGTTAGAGCCAACACCTCGCACACATGCGTATACACGTACGAGAGAAACGCGCATCGCTCGGCCCCCGACCTCCCATCGTAACCGGGAACTCCCTGAAATTTTCCTCGCCCTCCCTTCTACCACGGTTTTTTCCGTCATGGACGGCCCAAAGAATATCATGCAGTTGCGTCTCCGGCCCGCCCAGGATGAAAAGCCCATTTTTTTATGATTTTTTGTCTTAGAAGTAGGAGCCCACCACATCTATGATGATACCGGGTTTTGTCACAATTACCGTCATAGAAGTGTCATATGTATGACAGGAAAAAATTCGTTCAGCCCAAAATGTCACGGATGTGTCTTTTTGTTGTAGTGATATTACCATAACCGCAAAGCCGTCCATGAATGCAGAGCCCCCTTATGAAACAAAGATAAACGACTGAGTACCAAACTACTCCTTTCACCTTGAAAAATTAATCTAAATCTCCACTTATAGCTAACCAAGCAAGCAAGAACCCGAACGAACGCTCTTTCAAAGAAAGACAAGATGAGGTGAAGAAGAAAGACGAAGCGACGTACCGGAGTCAGTGCTCCTGCTACTAGGGCAGAACACCTCGATCTTGTGCTTGAAGTCAATGAGGATGACGTCGACTGAGATGCCTTGTTGTCCTAGGACAGTAGCGAGAAGGCGAGGAACAACTTCTTAGGCAGCCCGACGTCCTCCTTGTGAACTGACGCGCTAGAACCCATCTCCAGTGCCTGTCCCGCTCTTGTGCTTTTCGAGGATTTCAAGTCCTCAACCATGGTGGTTGTCCACCGTCGAGGGAAAAGGGAGTGCTGTAGGGGGTTGGCGGCGTGGGATGGCGGAGAAGAAGTGAAAGCAATGTAGCAAAGGAGGCGGTATGAGAGCAAGAAGAAAGGGGATTGCGTGGGATGCGGAGGGTGTATCTGGGGAGGGTTCCTTAACTACTAAGGCCCAGTTCTTTTGCCAGAATCCGACCCCTACCCAGCTTCTCCTAAAATCTTTGAGCCCATTTGTTTTACAATCCTATCTAGTTAGAAGAAATCCAGCCAATGTGCAACCTGCTATGTGGGTCCTGATCTCATGATGTGCGACCGGAGCAACGAAGGAGACAAAAATGAGCGAGCACCAGCAACGGCCCAGCGGTATCGTAACAGGAAAAATCACATGCGTGGCACAGCCCAGCGAGCGCCATGTACGCAATCCTTATTGTGTTTGAATTGTTTTTGATATGGAGGCTGTGTACCTGTGAGATACACCATGGTTTACCATTGAAAATTTTCCTGGTTCAAGTGTAACGGAAAATTGCATTCTAGGTAAGGAACCTATATAATTTTGAGTTAAATCCCTGCTCATTACATATATTGAAGTATCGTTTGACTTCAACAAGTTTTTTAACACAGTACAAACGCAAGCGCTCATATACACACGCATACACTCACCCCTATGAACGCAAGCACGCACACCCTACCCCTATGAGGACCTTTGAAAGACTGAGCCGGCATATCATCTAAAATCTACGAAGTTGCCGTAGGCACCTCATCGTCGACGGGAATGTCTCCTGACACTGAATGCGCATAGCCGGAACTGAAATAAATCCAATAATAAATGCGAGTACCAGGGCTTGAACCCTGGTGGGCTGTGAATACCACAGTCCCTCTAACCATCCAACCACAGGTTGATTCGCATTTCAACCTTTTAAAGTATCATATTCAATGGTCACCTTAAAGTCAATGCAAACTTATTCACTAGGATACATTTATTTTGATATATATATATAAAGTTTGGCGCAACCTCAACCTTTAGTATTTCATTATATTACTAGATCAATTACTCCCTTTCATATCTTTTAAAGCTTTTATTTTGGACACAGGCACGACTTAGAAAACATAAATTTGACCAAAAATTTTCTATAACATATTTGTCAAATCTATTTATTATTACAATATATTCGAAATAACATCTATTATGATAGTATAACTTGAGAAACATTTAGGCATGTCATTTTAAGATTCCTAGTCAAAATTTAAAATTATCTATAGCCGAATATCCAGAAGTATAACTATAAATATGTCCCCAAACAAAAACATTTATAGAAACGGAGGGAGCACTTGGTATATCATTTGCTTTCACTTCTAATATGTTTGAAATCTGATTTCACCACTATTGATGTGAAATCATACTATTTAGTATGTCATCATGACTTTGTACATTGAACCTATTCTCAACAATGTTCGGGACCTCCTCATTTTTTATGAGAAAGGCCCATGAAGCTATTAAATGTTGTCGTCGAGTGAATGGACTCAAAAGTTTTCAAATATCTGGTCAATTTCTGGCATGCATCTATTATCTCAGCTTTGGTGCTCACATGTCACCGTTGCTTTGTTCAGTGAATACCAAGTTTCCATGCTCAGTACCACAGTTTGGTAAGGAACTGTTGATGTCAGATATTGGCACGGTCAAAAACTTATTTAAGATGGCCTCAAATGGAGAAGTGGTCTACATGAAAGAGTTCTGTATTGTTGATATGAACATCTTTGAATTTGGGTCACCGCCGTCCGATTTCATCTCGAAGGCCGAAACTATGCTCAAAGTACTAAGATCTTATATTCAGAGTACAGTTTGGCCGATTAAGCCCCCAAGACGACCTCAAATGGAAAAATGATCTACACGGATTGTCTTCGTCTCGTCGAAATGATAGATTTCGATATAAAATCGTTCCAATCCGAGTTCATATGAAAAAGTTAGAGCCATCAGAATACAGCCCTGTCAAGAAGCAAAAAATGGCGCGCCCCACCAGACACCCTGTCTGATGGGTAGCACGAATAATAGCCTTTTTTGCGTGACCGATTTGACACTCAAGATGACCTCTGATAAAAAACGTTCAACTTGAAAGTTGTTCTTCTCGTTAAAATGGTCAAGATTGCTTTTGGGCTCGTTTCCATCCGAGATCGTTTACCACCTCAAAAATTACCCGCAAGGTGCAGCCAGTTTAAATCGAACAGTTTTGGAAAGTTCGGACAAAACCAATCCGAATTTGACTAGGGTTTTGGACGTGAAACCAAGCCTTTTCCTTGCATGGGAAGTCCAGCCGCCTCTTATATATATAAGGGGTGGCGTCAGATTGAACAGCACACAATCGATCAAATCATCTACCACTTTTTATCTTTTATCTTTTCTCCTTAACCCTAGTTCTTCTTCTTCCTCGTTCTTCGTCTGTTCTTGTTGTTGTAGGGCAGCGAACCTCAAGGCCCTAGGGGCGATCAAGTCGACCTAGGGAAGCCCATAGCCGCCGCGCGCCCTGACAGGGTTCCTCCCGGGCATGTGGGGTTTTGGTTCCTCAAAAGCGCCCACCGGATTGCCTGCGTACCGCGCTTCCGGACGGGTCTCCTTCGATGTGTGAGCTGTGGTGCATCACCCCGGCATCAAGGGTACACGGTGACGTGTTCGTGTGCGAACACACTTTTTGGCAACTCCGCTGGGGACGAAGCTTTGAACGGTCTCCGGTCCGTTCTTGCTACGAAGAGATCGTCATCTAGGGTTTGCAATCTACGAAGGTAATATGAATACTCAATTCCCCTTTATAGATGCAAATAATTCATATTTATTGCTAGATCGCTTAATGAGCATAATGTATCGGCTAGCCCTAGTTTTATCAATCATGCATCTAATTAAGCGCAAGGGCCGATGCAAAATAATTTTCATGCATCAAATTTTTATGATTCTAGCAACGTACAACGTATGTATCCTAACTCTCATGCATTGGCAACCCTAGAAATCGTTACGCCGATGAACAACATGATGAGTTTTGTCAATCAAGTTGAAACACCTCGTGTAGGAACTTCCAATAGTATGAAACAAAGTCTTTCACATTTTTGTTAATCGGCAACTTATTTGCAATATACTAGTTCAACCATGCCGGTGAATGGGAGAATTGGCCATGATACTTCTAGCTATTCGGCCAGTTACTCTCAACCGTCATATGCTACACCTGATATTAGTAATTATTCGGCATTGTATGCAACTGTAGATGTTCATAATTCAGCCCCGCATCTTCATGGTCACAGCCGAATAAGTAAAAATACAGGAACACACGTGTCGTCATCAAATACTGTAGCATATAATGCATACTCTACGCAATTCAAGAATTTCGGCGACACTCACGAATCATTGCTGAAAGAATCTAAAAGTATTGTGGAGCAATCCCTTCCATAAGCGGTTGTGGCTGCATTAAAAAAGAGCTTGGCACAAAACAAGAGAATTAGTGCTCTTTGCCTTGAACAACATGAAAAGGGGTTGTTTCCTGATTATGCTGCAATAAAGGCTAGAGTTTTGCAGGAAGATGAAACTTCATCAATTGATAGTATTGGTGAGAGAGCATATGGTTATACATCAGTGCATACACCTTCAGCTTGTACCACAACATATTATACACCCGCTACACAATTGCAAAATTTCGACAACACTAACAATTCATTGCCAAAAGATCCTAAAAGCATTGGGGGGCAAACTGATCTAGAGTGGGCTGAAATTGAGAGGGGAGTTAAAGCTTTGCGCAATAGGGTGCAAGTACTTATCCAAGAGAGAATTGATAGGGAATTGGCTCAAAGAAAAGAAGCCTTGCCAATTGATATAACTGGTAAAAAGAATGATGATTCAGAAACTAAAAGTGCTTTGGTTGAAAAAGCCGAATCAAGTAGTATATATTCCGAATCCATCAAATCCAAAGAGGCAAACATTGTTGAGAAAGGGAATGGAAAGTATAGCAAGACAGCCATACTTGATTTTTCTGAAGTTAATGGAACCTACTTCCTGCCCTATGAGTTTCGTGCCATAGAAATTGACGAGCTTCAAGAACAAGAACAAGTAGCCGAAGAAAGTTTGGTTGACAAAGATCTTCAAACTAATGATGCACGAAATCAAGAAAAAGATGATGACAAGGCGTTTTGGAGCTATCCGAAGGTGGAGCAAGATATTCTTCAAGTCACACCACCATCATGCTCTCCCAACATATTTGAAGAGGTATGGCTAGCAATTAATTTACCTATTTTCAGATTTGGCCATGACTTAGTTGTAGTGCATATATTAGAAAAATCTTCATAAGAAATTTTGAGAGACCAATGAAGAAGGGTAATTTATTTGTTAGCAATCAGATTGTCACAAAGCATCTCAGTCAACACATTGCACCATTCAGTAAGACCGATGGCGAAAAGTTATTGCAGCCAAGGCTTTCCCCATTGCTTTATCTAAAGCTCATATCTAATTGGGTAGCTTTGCTTATTTCTTACTTGGCTTACACTTGGTCTCAATTGAGACATGTATGTTCTAACTATTTTCGTTTCAGAAATTTAATGCCAAGGTTAAAATCTTCTGAGCAAACCAATGCCAGTATAGTTTTTTATCCAAAGACATCGGAGATAGAGTGCAAAGCACATTGCATAGCCGAATGGGGAGATTCCAAATATGAACCATTCGTTTGCTTACCTCCAAAGCCGTTCTCACAACAAGACCGGCTAAACAATAAGAAGTATACCTTCAATTCAAGCATGTGTGATCAAATATTTGATTTGTTGTTGAAAAATAATTACATTAGAATTCTTGATCACCATGTCAAGCCATCAATCCAGGGACGAATGTATTGTAAGTTGCATGATTCGTCCAAGCATAATTTTGAGGATTGCAACATGTTTCGTCAAATAGTTAAATCGTCCATTGAAAAAGGACGATTGAATTTTTTTGAAACACCAAGAGATGACCAGTCTATTCCTATTAGTCCTGATGGCAAAAAGTGTTTGCATCGGCTGCTTCAAGCCGATCAATTTAAAGAGAAGGTAAAAGCTACATGTGATGGGATCAAGCTTTCAAGTAAAGAAGTTGTTGAAGAGCATAATGAACATAATCTTGAGGGCGAGAATTCCATCAAGGCTACAATGAAGGCGCCAAGGACTGTGGGGCAACAAGCAAATCCAATGATCAATGAAAACAAACCAAAAGAAAACAAAGGCTGAAATAAGCACAAGTATAAGAGATTGAAAATCACCTTCGCTGAACTTTTGGATAAATATCAAAAGAGGAGTGAAGAGAAGAATGCTTCTCGGCCAAATCATGCAAAGAAACCAAGATCACCCCCAAGGCGCAAATATGAGGATCGGTATTGGCAAAGTGATAATTTTAATGCAACATATTCATATCCTTATTTTGGGCCGCCAATGCCAATGTTGTGGATGCCTCCCTATGCTCATATAGATACATATTCATCATGGGACAGGTATGATACAAGGGCACACTCTCCATCTTATTTTAGACCATTTCACCAATACTATGCAGCTGTCAGATGTTGGGTTCCGGCAGACCCTTGAGGTTTGAACTCTGGGATGCGCACGAAGATCTCTCCCCTATATATCCACGTCCGATCATCTCGTGAGATCTAAGCTGGAAATGATGAAAAACACAAGGAACACGAGATTTATACTGGTTCGGACCACCGTTGTGGTGTAATACCCTACTCCAGTGTGTGGTGTGGTGGATTTCCTCAGGGGCTGATGATGAACAGTACAAGGGAAGAACGGCCTCGCGAGAGGTGTTCTTGAGCTGGTGCGATGAACTGCTTGGGTGAGTTCAATCGCCTCTCACTCTCTCTCTCTAGTCTTTCGAAAATCCAGATCTCTCTACTCTGTGGTGGCTAGCTCTATTTATAGAGGCCCTGGGCCTCTTCCCAAATATTGAGCGGGAAGGGCGCCAACAACGGCCATTTCGAAGGGGAACATCTAGTACAAGTTATCCTGACTAAAGTTAATCTTCGGCTGCCAAAAGCACTGGTGATGACGCCGTCTTGGGCTCCATGGTGACCTCCATCCTGCCGCTCCGCTGGTCTTGGTCTCGTTGCACTGAAATGGCAACCTTTGCCTGATGCCTCGGTACTCCACGTCTGTGCTTGCCCCCTTCTTGCACCAAAGAGGAAACAAGGACACTGCGCAGGCCGGCGCCTGCCTGGTCTCGATCGTCGTGGCTTGCATCATGAGCGCCTCGCGAGGTACGCTGCCTTGGTCTCTCCGCCTCCTCGCGAGCCTGCCTGGCGAGGCCGTCCCTGAGGAAGCCTTGCACCATCCGCCCTGCGAGGCTTGGCCCCTCGCGAGGGTCTTGAGTCTTGTACTGATGAAGACTGGTCGTACTGGGCCACCACTTAAGCCATGCCGCAGGCCGCAGGCAGGGAAGTTTGGGGACCCGCGTTCCCAGAACGCCGACAGTAGCCCCGGGCCCAAGGCAATGCTCGGACTTGGCTTAGCAGAGAAGCGAAGGGGCAAGTGCGGAGCGCCGCGGGCCCCACCAGCCTGTGGCCTTGGGCGCCACGTGGCGGTTGATTGGACGTGAGCGTCTCCGCTTCCCCACGCTGCCTCGGCAACTGCTCGACTGACAAGTCCCTGCGTGCATAAATGGGTCATGATTACGTGAGATCATGGTGGCCAATGGTTGGCCTTCTCCGGGCTATAAGTACGGATGGGCGAGAGCCCCCGCTGTCCATACCTTCCTGCTACTCCCTTTCTTCTTCTTCCTCGCCCTTGCTCCACCTTACGCCAATGGCGCCGATCCGCCGGTTTTCTACAGAAGAGAAGGGAA
>NC_041385.1:86879351-86892805 GCF_002162155.2 Triticum dicoccoides
GGTCCTGACCCGCTTCCGCTGAAGAAGCGACCTATCCCTGGGCGCCGCGACGTGGTCGCCTTGTAGGGGTCGTCGCGGCCCTGGTACAAGCGGCCGCCGCCTGGGTTTCCGTTGCCCCTGTACGCCTGAATCGAGGGCCCTGGAGAAGAAGCCGCCGAGCGACATTGCCAGAGCCGCAGGCGACGCCGGCGAGTTACGGCAGTGCGCGTCGTCACCCATAGAGTCCATTCCGAGGGCTCTTATCATGAGCTCGTGCTTCACGCCACCATGCCTCCTCGATCTTGGATTCGCCTTCCTCCCTCCTTCGCCTTCGAGATGTCGCCGAGTGGGTCCCTGGAGCTCTGGCTGCACCATGCCGATTGCAGCACCCTTGCGACCGGAGCAGAGGTTGAAGTCGTTGCTCCGGGCAAGGTCTTCATGACCCGGGGTTGGGGCGAGATCGCCCGGGTCTGCCAGCCAAGTGGTGCCCTCGTAATTCATCTTGAGTACGACGGCGCCTCCCTGATGCTCTTCAAGGTCTTCGACGTGGAAGGACGCCGGCTGGAGTGCTGCCCCAAGAAAGGCGGCCGGGGTACCGGCGTGGGGAGGGCCAGGCCGGCCAATCACCTCCCTAGCAGCTCCTCAGGCAGCAGCGGAGGAGCTAGAGGGTCCAGCAACTCCGCCGAGCTTCAAGCAACTCCGGAGACAAGCGATGACAGCTACGAGCCCCCGAGCTTGCGTCGCGCCCGTAGCAGGGCAGCTGCATCAGGCCGTCGGCGCTGCTGATCTGGATGAGGTTAGCACTGGCGCCTGATGGCCCACTGTTGAGGATGGCGTCTCTTGCGGAGGCGCGCGTAGTTAACGCTCCTTAGCACCTTTTTTTCCCTGTGAGGAATCGAAATGACACCCCATGGGGGTATGTAAAGCACCTGCTATGTCTTTTGTGAATTGTGCATCCTTATCATGAATCGATGCGAGAGGCGTGTTCTGCCCCGGCTCAGCTCCTCCTTTCTTTCCTCACGAGGGCTTGGTGCTCTATGCTAACAGGTCCCGGTCCCCAGGCAGGATTCAGCCGTCGCTGGTATGCCAGGTCGTGATGTCGTGGTCAAGGCCAGGAGGTGAGCGGCCCAAGGTCCAGTAAGACCCCCTGAGTCGCATTGCTTAGGAGGTCCCCTTTAGCGCTCAAGCAGCCTCCGCTGGGCGAGAAAGGCAGGCAACATTGCCGTGACAGAGCTGCAATAGGTGAGGGTTTAGCGTTGAGTCAATTTAGCTTTTGCGTGACTTATCTCGTAGGTTTGGAGTAGTTCTGCGGCGAGGTGCCGGGCCTGCGTGCCGGCGGCTGGGGTGTTGCTGGGTTAGGCCCTCATGAGCTTCTCCCCTCTTCCCCACACTTTCCTTCATGCTCTACGTCCTCAGGTCCCGGCCCTCGAGCGAGCTCTGCCGCCGCTGGTATGACATGTCGTGATGTCGTGGGTCAAGGCCAGGGGGTGAGGGCTGGAGAGCCAGTAAGAGCCCATGAGTCGCGATGCTCAGGCGCCCCACTTTTAACGTGCGAGCGGATCATGCAGGAGAGAGGGAGAGAGAGAGAGCTCGCGACGCCCACGGCGCAACTCCTGAAGCGGATCATGCACACCAATCATGAGGGAAAACAAGGTGTGCCATTACGGTTGCCAGCCAGCCATTGGTTGCTCCGAGGGAGTGATTGGGGCACTGAGGGCCTGGTGAGGTGGCGCTATGCTGGGCTGCCGCGGCCAGAGCTCGGCCACTCAGATTTGTTGGTGTTGCAGGGACGGACCCATACACAAGCGCCGTGCCAGAGCGAGCGGCTCCAAAGGTAGGTGTCAATCGAGCAGGCGATTATCTTAAGCAGGTCAATCATGAAGGAGCAAATCCACTTAGATAGATGCGGAAAAAGCAAACGCCACTGGGTTAGGCCCGAGTGGCTTGGGGATGATGCAGCCCGAGGGGCGCCCCCAACAAGGTAAGCAGAGA
Organism: Triticum dicoccoides; assembly: GCF_002162155.2. NCBI lineage: Eukaryota > Viridiplantae > Streptophyta > Magnoliopsida > Poales > Poaceae > Triticum > Triticum dicoccoides. The sequence continues at coordinate 86,881,323 of NC_041385.1, forward strand.
ACATAAGCAAAACGGATACATGCCGCAGGGACGGAACCACGCGACCTGGGAATGATGCAGCCCTGCGGGCGCTCCCAGCTGAAGCGAAAACTAAAAAGGAATCACCTGATACTTTTGCAGAGCGAGGGTCGGAGTAGCTGACGATGCGGGGCGAAGGAGCCGATCCTCACGAGCCCTCGGGACTCCGAGCCTCGGGAGGCTCGAGCGGCCCGACGAGGTCCATCTCCATCTCCTCCATGAGCGCACAATGCTGAGCTTCCAGAGTGCTCCTCATCAGGCGCTGGTGGGCTGCAACCGTGTTCGACAAGTCGAAAGGCATGCAAACGTAGTTGTGTGACGGGCCCGCGCAACGCCCCACACGCAAGGGCTAGAAGCACTCCTGAGAAGCGACTCGATGGAGCCCTGAGTAGTCAATGCAGACGCGCAGCCCACCATCCTCGCCTGGATGGGGAGCTACCCCGGGCAGACGGCGGTTGCCGCGCATGACTTTGGATCCCTCCAACTCCTGAGTGGCCTTGGTGATGAACTCATGAGGGTTGGGTCATTTTTTCCTTACGCCTTCCTGAGGGAAGCGTGCCGTGAAGCACGCCTCCAAGTGGTGCCCAAGCGCCTCCCTCGTGATCTTGGCAAAGTCGATGGCTCCCCAGGAGAGAGCCCTCGAGCCCTGCCCGAGGAGGGCACCGGGTGCGCCTTCCTATGTGATGGAGGATGGCGCCCCTTGGATGGGTGCATGCCCAGATGCGGCGCCCCCGTGGGTGCCTGCCTCCTAAGGCCTTGAACTAGGTGATGCCTTCTTCTTCTTGGGAGCTGCTCCAGGGAGGTTTCCACTCTTGCTGTCCGGGTCCTCGATCGACACAGCCTGGAAGGCGCGCTCGAGGGAGCACACGGCATCTTTCTCTTCACAGGGGACCATGATGACCCCACCGCTTCCTTGCATCTTGAGGACGTTGTAGCCATGGTGAGTCACTGCCATGAACTTGGCCAGGGCTGGGTACCCGAGGATGGCATTGTATGGCAGGTGAATGCGAGCGATGTCGAAGTCAATGAGCTCGGTGCGGTAGTTGTTGCGCTGCCCAAAGGTGACGGGAAGGCGAACCTGCCCTATCGGGACAGTGGAACCTCCTGAGAAAGGCTTGGTCGGCTGAAGCTGATCATATGGCACTTGGAGATTGTTGAACGTCTCGACGGACAGAACGTTGAGTCCTGCTCCACCATCGATGAGGGTCCTGGTGACTTGCGCGTTGCTGATAACTGGGGAACAAAGCATTAGGAGGACACAGGCCGTTGCCGCACACTTGAGCTGATCCGTTGAGCTGAACATGATAGCGCACGCAGACCACCTGAGAGAGCGTGTGGCCTCAAGCTTGGGGAGGACTGCATTCAGCTCGCGAGCGAACTGCTTGAAGATGCGCTCTGAGGCTGGGGCCTGAGTGCCGCTCAGGATGCAAGCGATTGCACGTGGCTCCTGGAAGCCCCCAGCCCCCTCGTCCAGACGATGGTCTTCATTCCTCCTTGGTGGTGGTGGCAGAGGAGGAAGGCCTGCGTTGCCCTGTGGGCGGTCCTCGCGAGGCTGATCTCTCCAAGCTCCCTCGCGAGGCTGGTCCTGCCAGCAGTCCTCGCGAGGTCGGTCACACCACCCTTGGAGAGGGCCACGGTCATCCCATCGTCCTCCACCTCTTGCTCCGCATCGGCCGTAGCCCCGATCATTGCGCTCGAGAGGGCGTTCGGCGCGGCCTTGTCGTACGGCCCTGAGCTCTTGGCATTCGTTGGTGTTGTGGGTGTGGAGATCGTGGTACACACAGTACCAGCTGCCCTTGGATGACTCTGGCTGGTCCTTGCCGCGCTTGGTGTCCGGCTCTACTACAAGCACAACCGCTCCCTTGCGCTTCACATCTTTGGCCTTGGCTTTCTTCTCTTCTGGGTCTGCTGCTGGGAGCTCGAGAAGGGAGAGGCGTCCTTCCTCAGCCCTTGCACACTTGGTTGCCAGGTTGAACAATTCCAGTGACGTACACAGATCTTCATGGATTGCCAGCTCCTCCTTCATCTTGATGTTGCGAACACCATCAGAGAACGCAGAGATAATGGCCTCCTCAGTCACCTTGGGAATCTTGAGGTGAGCGTTGTTGAAGCGCTGGATGTACTTCTGCAAGGTCTCTCCAGGCTACTGTTTGATGTGGCGCAGGTCACCCACGGCCGGTGGACGGTCGCGAGTGCCCTGAAAGTTGGCGATGAAGCGAGTGCGCATCTCGTTCCAGGAGGAGATCGTGCCCGGAGCCAGGTTCAGGAGCCAGGTGCGGGCACCGTCCTTGAGCGCCATGGGAAACCAGTTCGCCATGACCTTTTCGTCTGCGTTGGCGGCTTTGATGCCCAGCTCGTAGAGTTGTAGGAACTCTGCAGGGTCTGCAGTGCCGTCGTACGAGGAGGCAGGTCAGGCTTGAACTTGCCTGGCCAGGCGACACTGCGCATCTCGGGGGTGAAGGCACGGCAGCCTGCGGTGGCCACCGGAGCCCTCAGCTGATGCTGGGCTTGCTCCTGAGGATTCTCGTGGACCGCTTCCTGGAGCAGCACGGGGTCTTGACGCGGTGGCACAGGGATGCGTTCATGACGCACCAGTGCCGGGAGCACGCGAGCACCTTATTGGGTATGAGGGATTTCTTGACAAATACTTTCTTGTCGCGCGGGCTTCGAACGCGGTGGATCTCGCCCTGGGGCCGCGCGCCTTGGAGCTAGGGGGCCTTCTTGGGGAGGAGGAGGCGGAGGCACCTCCTGGTCTGCGCCTCCTGCGCAGGACGGAGGGCGAGGCAGCGAGAGGGACGGCATAGGAGAGCCCCCTGCAGCGCTGACGAGCTCGGTGATGCGAGTGAGCCAGTCCTCGTAGAGGTCTTTGACGGGACAGTAGTGCAGGAGCTCACGTGCCAGGAGCAACGCGGCGTGCACGTTCGTGGGGGCGCGACGGGCGTGGGACGACAAATCGGCTGGAGTCAGCGACAGGGTGGCGATGCGGCCTTCCCGCTGCACCGAAGGATGCAGAGACGAGGCCTGCTGCTCATTCCCCGCCGGGCCGGTGGTGGCGTTGGCGGCAGGCGACGGGGAACGACGGGGGCACCCGCCGATGGGCGCCGTCTGGGCGACGCGGGCGGCGAGAGCAGCCCGACGCTCGGCGCGAGCCCGGCGAGCATCAGCCATGGACACGACGGAAGATCGAATGCGAGTAGCGGAAGAAAGACTCCAGCGCACCCCTACCTTGCGCGCCAAATGTCGGATATTGGGTTCCGGCAGACCCTTGAGGTTCGAACTCTGGGGTGCGCACGAAGATCTCTCCCCTATCTATCCACGTCCGATCATCTCGTGAGATCTAAGCTGTAAATGATGAACAACACAAGGGACACGAGATTTATACTGGTTCGGGCCACCGTTGTGGTGTAATACCCTACTCCAGTGTGTGGTGTGGTGGATTGCCTCAGGGGCTGATGATGAACAGTACAAGGGAAGAACGGCCTCACGAGAGGTGTTCTTGAGCTGGTGCGATGAACTTCTTGGGTGAGTTCAATCGCCTCTCTCTCTCTCTCTCTCTAGTCTTCCCAAAATCTATATCTCTCTACTCTGTGGTGGCTAGCTCTATTTATAGAGGCCCTGGGCCTCTTCCCAAATATTGAGCGGGAAGGGCGCCAACAACGGCCATTTCAAAGGGGAACATCTAGTACAAGTTATCCTGACTAAAGTTGGTCTTCGGCTGCCAAAAGCACTGGTGATGACGACGTCTTGGGCTCCAGGGTGACACCCATCCTGCCGCTCCGCTGGTCTTGGTCTCGTTGCACTGAAATGGCAACATTTGTCTGATGCCTCGGTACTCCACGTCTGTGCTTTCCCCCTTTGCACCAAAGAGGAAACAAGGACACTGCGCAGGCCGGCGCCCGCTTGGCGCCAGCCTGGTCTCGATCGTCATGGCTTGCGTCACGAGCGCCTCACGAGGTACCCTGCCTTGATCTCTCCGCCTCCTCGTGAGCCTGCCTGGCGAGGCCGTCCCTGAGGAAGCCTTGCACCGTCCGCCCCGCGAGGCTTGGCCCCTCGCGAGGGTCTTGAGTCTCGTACTGATGAAGACGGGCCGTACTGGGCCAGCACTTGAGCCACGCCGCAGGCCGCAGGCAGGAAAGTTTGGGGACCCCCGTTGCCAGAGCACCGACAACAGCTCCAAGAAGATCAACATTTGAACAATCACGCTCAAAGACCGTTTCAACCATAAGGAATCGGTCCAGAGCTCAAGGAAGAAGAAAGAGGTGGTAAAGCAAGTTTACCGCATGAAAAGTGATGGTCGTAAGTGTGCTACATCAGATTTGATCTCAAATAACAAAGAGCCAATTAAAGTGTTGACATTGGCTACCAAAGGCAATGAAGTGAACAATCAATTGATAAAAATCAGAGTGTCAATCTGAAGAAAAGAAGTTGAGGGTGCACAAGGCCCAAAAATAATTGCCATTGGTTGAAACAAAATCACAGTCGAGGTGCTCACTCGTCTTATCGTATTGGCAAAAGAAGGAGTTACAAAAGCTTAGTGCACAAGAACTTGAAGAAAGGAACATGGCATGGGTTCCCAAAGGAAGTACTCAAAATAATAATTATGTGCAAGCTTTCATTACAAGAAGTGCGGCGAAGGTGAAGAAGGAAAAGAGTGAAACTATGAAGGACCAAGCCGAAGGTTTCAACATCTTCAGTCTACACATTATCCATATTCTTGAACTATGCCATTAACGCCTATGCCATGGAATTAGTCATCAGGTATGAATGGTAACCCTCAATGGGCTTATTTTAATCAATGGATGCAATATAATTTCTTACATCATGAAAGGGTATTGCCAAATCACTATACATTTGATTAGTTACAAGTTTGTTGCTGATCCAAAGGGCTGAAATACTTGATTTGTCATTTCATTTGTTTATTTCGGCTATATGTGCTTTGAATGAAGTTTACATGGTAATGGCCGATATTAATCTATCGTCCTAAGATTATATCAATGCATGGCCGGTGTAATACTCTAACATCATCCTTAGTTCGATTGGAGAGCGAGATAAGGTACGTGCTCATGGAAATTTATATGTATGCCTATATTATGATTGAATGAAGTTGAGACATCATGATCGATGTCATTGAATATATGTTGCATAGGCCAATTCATAGTTCCAGAATTGGCTAGTGGGCTTGTACTTTGTTTGGATATGATTTGGCTTATGCATCTTTGAGATATATAAGAGGCCAAATCATAGCTGATTTTATTACTGAACATCGGATTAATGACATGCATAATATTGATATTAGCCTTGTCTTTCTAATACAATGGAGATTATATATTGATGGTTAAATTTGTAGCAATGGCCAAGGTGTTGGTGTTGTTTATATATCTCCTCATGGTGCTGTTTTTTTAAGCCTCGTGTCGTTTAGAGTATTTCTGCACAAATAATCAGGCCAAATATGAAGCTTTGTTATTCGGTTTATAGATGTTGTTTGCCATAGGTGCTACACATATTGAGGCTTTTGATGATTCGTTATTGGTAGTGCAACTAATATCCAGAGTCTTTCAATGTTTTGACGAATCACTTCATATTTATCTTGATAAATGTCTAGATATAATTTCTACTTTGGATTATTTTAGCATTGCTCAAATATCTAGACATGATAATTGAAGAGAGTTGGCTTAGTAAGCATCCAGCTACCACGTCGGTCATGGTGTATTACACATCTATCAATGGCCGATGCTTATTCTTGCCAACATAGGTAAGGCTGAATTGGAGCTCACTACCTCGGCCACTAATGAAAATTTTATGCAAGCGAAGTAAGGATTGAAGGAGTTCATTCTTGATTATCTACAAAATCCTAGCGAACGGGTGAACAATATGGTTCAGAGGATGGTTTTGATCTATGGAACCTTATCACCAGATTTTTATGGAAGTTGAGAAGTTTTCACCCAAGTTTGCATCAAGAGGTTCAAACAAGCAATAGCCGATATATACTTATCATCCTAAGAACATGAAAAATGGCCGATGGAGTGTTGAGATCGTCCTCAGAATAAGCTATGTGCAAGTTATTTTTCGGCACACGAGCTTTGCCGAAAAACAGGGGGGCATGTGTTAACGTCAGATATTGGCACGGTCAAGAACTTATTTAAGATGGCCTCAAATGGAGAAGTGATCTACATGAAAGGGTTCCGTATTGTTGATATGAACATCTTTGAAGTTTGGGTCATCACCGTCCGATTTCATCTCGAAGGCCGAAACTATGCTCAAAGTACTAAGATCTTATATTCAGAGTACAGTTTGGCCGATTAAGCCCCCAAGACGACCTCAAATGGAAAAAATGATCTACACGGATTTCTTCGTCTCGTAGAAATGATCGATTTTGATATAAAAATGTTCCAATCCAAGTCCGTATGCAAAAGATAGAGCCATCAGAATACAGCCCTGTCACGAGGCAAAAAATGGCGCGCCACGGCAGACACCTTGTCTGATGGTTAGCGCGAATAATAGCCTGTTTTGCGCGACCGATATGACCCTCAATATGACCTCTGGTCAAAAAATGTTCAACCTGAAAGTTGTTCGTCGAAACGGTCAAGATTGCTTTTCGGCTCGTTTCCATCGAGATCGTTTACCATCTCAAAAATTATCCACAAGGTGCAGCCAGTTTAAACCGAACAATTTTGGAAAGTTCGGACAAAACCAATCCGAATTTGACTAGGGCTTTGGAAGTGTATCCAAGACTTTTCCTTGCACAGGAAGTCCAGCCGCCTCTTATATATCTATAAGGGGTGACGGCCGATTGAACAACACACAATCAATCAAATCATCTACCACTTTTTATCTTTTATCTTTTCTCCTTAACGCTAGTTCTTCTTCTTCCTCGTTTTTTGTCTGTTCTTGTTGTTGCAGGGCGGTGAACCTCAAGGCCCTAGGGGCGATCAGGTCGACCTAGGGAAGCCCATAGCCGCCGCGCGCCCTGATGGGGTCGCTCCCGAGCGTGTGGGGTTTCGGGACCTCAAAAGCGTCCACCGGATTGCCTGCGAACCGCGCTTCCGAACGGGTCTCGTTCGACGTGAGCTGTGGTGCATAACCCCCGGCGTCGAGGGTACATGGTGAGATGTTCATATGCGAACAGGAATACTTTTTATTTTAATTTTTGAAAATACCACAAACTGATAATTTTCGTGAAAAATAGGTTGAGGACCGGTTTCAGAAAAGGGAAATAGTTTGAAGCTATATATGCGATGACGTCAAAGGTTATCACTCTATACTAGGTGGTGTGTGTAGATAACATCTATTATTAGATCACAATAGTTGAATATTTATATAGGAGTCCAAAAACTAACAGCAATTACACTAGCGCAACTATATATACTCATAAGTCATAACATACCTATTTTTCTATGTTGAAGACACATTTTTTTACGAGATGTATAATGCACATTTTCTTAACAAGAAATAATGGGCCAGTCTAGAAATCACAAAGACCCCCAATATAAAAATTCGTTCAATATATTGATAATATATCAATATGGCCTTCTATGGAGTAGCAAAATATTTTTTCCCAAAAGTTAACGGAAACACTAACGCCAACACACGTGTGGGCGCTTGCATCTAGCCCACATGCGTGGATCCACGTCCGTTTGTGGGTGCACGAATCTTGGCATGTTTGTGGTGCCACGTAGGAGTGGGCTGGTGTGTGGGCATTCACCCGGTCGCCCACACGTCCGTTTCACCACACGAAGAGGCCGGTGTGTAGGCGTTTAGCAGTTCGCCCACACGCCAGTTTTCACTCACGCACAAGGACTGGTGTGTGGGCATCTGCCATCTCACCCACACGCTCGTCTCCTCTCCCACACCCAAGTTGCCAGTTGCCAATGTGTTTTGCAGTGTACATGGCAACTGCTCTAGCGTGCTTGTAAGCAGATGTAAACTCTCTCCTTTTTTTAACCCGAACATTCAGTTGCCATGTGTTTTGCAGGGTACACGGCAACTGCCTTAATGTGCTTGTAAGCAGATGGCAGCTCTCTCTTTACCCGAACATGTTGTTTTGTCATGTCTTTTTGTAGCGCTACACAGCAACTACCTAGTGTTAGTAGGTGGAAACTCCTAAGTTTTTCAAATCATGGCAACTATTGTAAACTAGACCATACATGGCAACAGCTGCAGTTGTCCAAAATGGCATCTTGCACTTGACCTGAGATGGCAACTGCAGTTGAGCCACCGTGGCAACTGTAGTTGTCCGACATGGCAACTGTGGTTCAGCGACATGGTAACAGTTAAACGGACATTGAAGAGGGTCCGGACCATGGCAACTGCGGGGACGTGTGCATACTGTCATGCGGGGCGTATGGGACCGTGAGGTAGGTGGCTAAGAGAGGTCGTGTGGCAGTTATCCATTTTGCCCACACGTAGGCGTGTAAGAGGGACCGCAAGGAAAAAAATAGGCGTGTGGGCGCTAGTTGTTTTGCCCACACATAGATGTGTGGGCTGGTCCTCTTAGACACCATACAAAATATATGGGCAGACCCCTTAACGCCCACACGTGTGGCAGATGTTGTTGTTAAAAGTTAAATCCAATTAAAGTTAACTTCTGCATCATTATTTCCCAAAAATATAACTTCTAATCTTGTGATAGTAATATCAAAGTAATCATAGATTTGTTTCCTATATATTTTTCATTCAACAAATAAGAGCAATTATGGAAAGCAACCATCCAATTCTTAGAAGAGATCATAATATTATGTCGAACAACACGCTGCACGACCAACACACATTCTACCTATGCCCCCCCTTCAAGATGTTTATGAAAATTTAACGAGCCAAAGGCGAGCAGGAGGGTCCCCGCGCTGGAGGCGCTATGCTCCAATTTAGTAAACTGATAGAACCCATGCCTATGCTACTATACGCCCGTGCCTATAGAGAATTCACACATTATCATTGACAGGATTCACACATGCCTTTACACTCTTCACGACCGTGTGTCAACATGTTTTCCTGTCTAAGCGTGTGTATGATAAAGTTCCTGTTTTTGCTTACTTGAAAGGTCACAATTGATAGTGTTGGAAGCCCCCGCCCGTAACTACCACATAAATCTCCATTTCCTAGAAATATAGTGGGAACAAAAATGGAAACAAAAAGGAAACAGGGAACCTATGACGCGGTTGGCTGTCTGTAATCGCGCGGAAAGGGAAAACGTAAAATTCAACTAGTTGCAGGGTTAAACTGCAAAACGCACGAAACAAAAACAGGAAAGGGAAAACCGGGAACCAACCGCATTTGCTAGTTTTCCCTCGCGGGAGTGCTCCGATCCGCGCGCGACGAGGAGTGCTCGTTAACTAGTTGCTCTCCGCAATTTGTCGAAATCGCTAGTTAAGTAGTACTCGTTACAATGATCATTCCCACTTTCCCAGGTTGTGACAAGTGGCGTGCTGCATGTGCACCACTTGTCGGAAACGGTGAGTTTTTTTCCTTTTTTGTAGTTTTGTTTATTCAAAACGTTTTATCTCTTAAACCACGCGTCCAAATCTCGAACCGTTTTCACGGTTGGATTCCTTGCGTCGAGATCTTCAAAACTAGATCCATGTTGATAGGTTTTGACGAACCATTTTTTCACGAAAAAATGGATAAAAAACTAAACCGGGAGTGTCGGTGTCAAAACCGACGGATCTCGGGTAGGGGGTCCTGAACTGTGCGTCTAAGGCTAATGGTAACAGGAGGCCGGGGACATGATTTTTACCCAGGTTCGGACCCTCTCGACAGAGGTAATACCCTACTTCCTGCTTGATTGATCTTGATGATATGAGTATTACAAGAGTTGATCCACCACTAGATCGTAGAGGCTAAACCCTAGAAGCTGCCTATGATTATGATTGTTGTTGTTCTACGGGCTAAACCCTCCGGTTTATATAGACACCGGAGGGGGCTAGGATTACACAGAGTCGGTTACAAAGAAGGAGATCTATACATCCAAATCGCCAAGCTTGTCTTCCACGCAAAGGAGAGTCCCATCTGGACACGGGACGAAGTCTTCAATCTTGTATCTTCATAGTCCAACAGTCCGGCCAAAGTATATAGTCTGGCTGTCCGGATACCCCCTAATCCAGGACTCCCTCAGTAGCCCCTGAACTAGGCTTCAATGATGATGAGTCCGACGCGCAGATTGTCTTCGGCATTGCAAGGCGGGTTCCTCCTCCGAATACTTCATAGAAGATTTTGAACACGAGAATCGTGTCCGGCTCTGCAAAACAAATTCCACATACCACCGTAGAGAGAACAGTATTCCACAAATCTAATCTCCTAACAACTTTTTGGTAGAGTGACATCATGCCACGGGCCGGTCATTATTCGAACCGTTTTTCACGACCAGCCACTGCACATATTGCGAGGCGGTTTTATTGGCACGTCTTGTCGAAGTAGAGATCGTGTCCCCTTATTGCGGGATTCTCATCAATACGGGCGTGTGTAACCCAACCGCACCAGCAACCATGGCGACTGGGGAATAAGTGATTTTAATGGGCAAGAGGGGAGCCACATGGTTTTTACCGCCTTTATAAAGAGATAAGGATTCCCCCTTTTCACCCACGCTTTCTTCCTCCAGTGATCATCCGCTCTCGCACTCTCGAGCTCCAGCGCCCAAGTTCTCACCTTCTCTGTTAAGCCATTCCAATCATGTATGGAGCGGGAGGCAAGTGGATGGCCTCCTCTATTACGTAGGAGGACATTACGAAGCTTTGGGAGGCCGGATACTTAGCCGCAGACATCGCGCACCGGCTCCCGGACGAAGGGCAGATCACGCCCACTCCGGAACCCCATGAAAGGGTTGTATTTCTCCCCCACTTCGTCTGCAGACTAGGATTTCCCCTCCACATGTTTGTCCACGGGCTCATGTTTTACTACGGGCTAGATTTTCATGATCTGGCCCCAAATTTCGTCCTCAACATCTCGGTGTTTATCGTCGTGTGCAAGGCCTTCCTTCGCATCCAGCCCCACTCTGGCCTGTGGCTAAAGATCTTCGACGTGAAGCCGAAGATAGTGGGTGGTGAGCAAGCATAGTGCGGAGGCTCCATGGTGGGCAAGATGCCCAACGTTACCTGGCTTGAAGGCTCCTTCGTGGAGACCGTGAAGGGGTGGCAATCGGGGTGGTTCTACATCACCGAGCCGCGCGATGCCAACTAGGCGGCGACCCCCGAATTTTGATCTGGCATCCCCATGCGGCTCACCTTCTCAGAAAAAAAAATGCTTGGCCTGGGGTGCCCCTGTGGAGCTGACCGGACTCGTGAACTGTATCAAGAATATGATGGGCAAGAAGATCAAGCTCATCAACGTGGTCCAGGTCATGCTCTTCCACCGGATCCTCCCGTGTCAAAGACGGGCATTCAATATGTGGGAGTTCGATTCGGCCAAACACCAGATGCTGCAGGAGCTCTTCAACACCACGCACAAAGACGTCTGGAAGGTGCTGTTCAAGGTAA
>NC_041385.1:86893173-86920096 GCF_002162155.2 Triticum dicoccoides
TTCCATCTTTCAAGATGAGCTTTTCCCAGTATATTCGTGGGGGGAGTCTAAGCCACCGTGCTAATTTAACAGGAATATGTGGCGATAGTGGAGTGGATCAACTGTCCGGCTCCGCTACCTGAAGATCCAGCAACCGCTCTCCTGACGGAGATGCTGGTTCTGGCGCCTTACAAGGTGCCGGAGAAGAAGGCCAAGAAGAAGGACACGGGGACCAGGAAAGGTCTCCGGTGCAAGGCCGTGTCGGACGCATCGTCTGAAGACGCCGAGGCACCCTCCTCCAACGAAAACGAGGAGGAGGAAGAGGAAGTCCCTCCCCCAACCAGGGAGGAGAAGAAAAGGAAGGTCGCCCCGTCCGGGGAAGCCGAAGGGTCCAAGAAGGGAAGAACCCTCCCTCAGACCAATCCACCACCGCCGCCTATAGCAACGAGGAGTGGCTGCCCAGGGACAAGCCCCGGGCAAAGTCGTTAGTGTCCGGATACTATCTTCCAGTATTTTGTTTTATTGCTTTCTAACATGTTAAACATGATCATACAGTCCGTCCAAAGCCCATATAGGTGTATCCTCCTCGGACGGGTCTTTGAGTCCGTCGGAGATGAACAGCTGTTCGCTCCCGACGGCCACATCCCCCTGGCCTACGGATGACACTGAGGTGTTGTCCCAGAGGATACCGGAGCAGGGGGAGACGATTCTGGAGACGCCGCAAGGCGAAATCCCAGGTGCCGGGTTCATGGGGGGAAATACCCCCATGGATCTTGACGACGGGGGCCGCAGCAAGTCCGGCTCCCGGCCGGACACTGCACCAGAACCTCGAATGGTTCCGGATTCAGGTAGGCAGCCCCTCGCTAAGGAGGGTGAGCCGCCTGTTATGATGACCTCTGTCCAACCAGAGGCATCGACCAATTTTCTGGAAGCGCTTCACGGCGCTTCCATTGACAAAGAGCACCGTACTCTTATGAGTACGGTGATTGAGAAGGTTCAGTCCACCAAAAGCGGGTTGACCAAAGCATGCGCCAGCCTCCTAACATGCTTTGAGGTAAGTAATCACCTTATGAGAAAATATCATAGCATAGATAGTAGCCCCTGATGCTCTGTTTGGTGTTCGGAAGGAAAGGCCGAACAGAGGATCAAAGATGTCCGCAGGAGTCTAATCATGTTATGTATCAGTGAATAAGCAGGCATCACTGTTGGCCGCTGCCGCCCGCACTGCGGAGGTCTCCGGATTGAAGCAGGACCTCGGGTGGGCCGAGGAAGAGCTCGGCCTCATGAAGAGGCAGCTCGAGGAGAACAAGGGTAAGTGATACCTGTTCATGTATTATATGGAGGAAAATTTATGATGCTAATAGAAGCAACCTGAATTTTAATAGGGGCCACGACCGAAGTGGCGGCCCTGAAGAAAGCGTTGTCCGAGGCCAAAGACAGGGCGGCCAAGGAGCGCACCGAGCGCGAGAAGCAAGATGCTCGGGTAAATGAGGTCCAGCAAGAGCTCCAGGACTTCGTCAAAAAATGTGAGTCCCTGGAGCGTGACTCCAAGACGCGAGAGTCCGAGCTTGCGAAGGCCCTCCAGAGCGCACAAGACGCCAAGGCCGAAGCCCAAAAGGCCCTCCAGGAGATCCAGGTGGCCAAGAAGATAGCGGCGGGTAAGGCATTCATTATGCAAAAGAAGCATGTGAAGGAAACTTTCCTTTTACTTACCCGACTTCGGAGCTCTCCAGGAGTGTTCGCTGATCTGCCGCGCAGCATATCGGATACCGTGGAGTTCTACCGTGTGGAAGAGGGGAGCTCGACGAAGAAGTTGTTCTGGTCCCAGTATATTGGGGCCGTACATCCGATGCCCTTGAGCGACCAGCTGAAGCAGCTAGTCGAGCTACACAAGGCGTCCGAACTGGCCATGAAGGACTTTATAGTCCGGCTGTGGCCGGGCGAACCCCTGCCCGGCAGCTACTTTGGCCTTGTAAAGCGGATGGTGCATGCTTGTCCGCGGCTTGAAGTCATTAAGCGGTCCGTCTGCATTGAAGGTGCGCGGAGGGCCCTCGCCCGTGTAAAAGTGCACTGGGCGAAGATGGGCGCCAAGAAGCTGGTGAAGGAGGGGCCGCCGAAGGACAAGGAGCATCGTTACCCTGAGAAGTATTATGAGGGTGTCCTGAAGGGTGCCCGCCTTGTGGCGGATGAGTGTGCTAAGGATGTAATATTTGAGTGAAATGTACTCATGCCATCATGTAATATGAAAACAAGTTCATGTGTGTTCTGTAATGCTTGTTGATTTAAAATATTACCTTCTGTGCGGCTATTTATAAAATCTAAGAGTTGGCCAGTCATTGGCTTCCGCCCCCATGTAGCTAGTACCGTGGTGTTCGGGATAAATCTAAACACTCTTAATCCAAATCTTTGGTCCTTCAAGGAGGTGTTTAGCGCAGCGAACGAGGCAATCAGACTATACAACTTTATCACTCTCACTTAGCCATAGAAGTCTATAATTTTAAATTTTGTCGAAGCCCCTAGTATTCGGAAGGCCGAAGTTGGGGCGCTATACACGCCTAAATCGGACAAGGCCAATTCCTCGCCCAAAGCGGAAAAAATCTTTAAGGATTTGAGACCTCTCGAATAGCGAACAGCTCTCGCCGCATCATGACAGTCAGCTTTCGGCTTTCTCTACTGAGGTGCTCGTCCGGAAGAACCAGGACACAATCGTAGTAGTTCTCCCTGTGCTACCTTAGCCGATATAGCAGAACGTAAGGCACCAAAACAAGGGAGCCGGGCAAACCCAACTATTGACCAAGACATGATTCAGAGCTGATGCATATAGTGCTATAAGTTCGGGGTGCCGCACTGTCGAGAGTGTTCGGACTTTTCTTGCCGTGTTATGGGGTACACTGAAGCCCCTAGCGAACTGAACGTACCAAATGTACGGGTGTGACTTGTAGTAAATAAACAGTTTAAGGAAAAATCAGAAGAAAATACAATAATAAGCTGACGATGTGTGTTTCTTCCATTGTTATTCAAATGATACGTCAAAGCGTATGTATACAAGTAGTGTGATAAGCAAAATAGGACTATTTAACACGTCCTAACCAAGGGTAAGCTACGTGTGGACATAAAACAGGTATAGTGATCATTAACAGAGACCACCTGGGTATTCCCTTGTACGTCAAAGCTTCTTACCTCCTTGGTTTTTCCCTCCCGTGATGACTCAGATGATCCGGCTATCTGAAAGGGCTTCCAGGAAGTTGGGTTCTGAAAGAAAGAAAATGATGAAGGAATACGGGTCCCATGGTGGTTGAGCCGCATTGTGGACCGCATCATAGCTGTGCCTCCGCCTATGCCCATGGTATTTTTAATGCGTAATTATGCACACGCGGCACAAGTTTTGCCGCTTGGCTGGGACTAGGACGGAGGCCGAATTGCTAATCGAGCTCTGGACGTGCTGGATGATCCTGTTGCGGGGTACTCCGGACTCGCTTGACGGTGTCCGGGTTCTTTGTCACCGAATTGGCTGTTTTCCTAAGAAGGCTGCTTTGTACTTATGCCGCTAGGGCTGCAGTGTGCTCCTTCGTACGGAGGGAGCGCTCTGTGTTTCCATTAATTGTTAAAACCCCGCCGAGGTCCTGGCATCTTGAGCTTGAGTTATGTGTAGTGCGGCACCGTATTGAATCAAGCAAATGCGGTTCGTCCTAGTAGGGCATGATAACCACTACGGAAGAGGACGATATCGAAGATTAACTCCTCGCTTCGGAAGTTGTTTGGAGATCCGAAGACTACTTCCAATGTGATTGAGCCCGTACAGCAGACCTCTACACCTGGTATTACACCTTTAAAGGTGGTTTTGGTTGGTTTGATCCTTGAGGGATCGGTGCCCATTTTGCGCACTGTATCCTGATAAAGCAGGTTCAGGCTGCTGCCACCGTCCATGAGGACTCGTGTAAGGTGGAATCCGTCAATGATTGGGTCGAGGACCAATGCGGCCGAACCGCCGTGACAGATAATGGTAGGATGGTCCCTGCGATTGAAGGTGATCAGACAGGAAGACCATGGGTTAAACTTTGGGGCGACTGGCTCCATCGCATAGACGTCCCGTAGTGTACGCTTCCGTTCCCTCTTGGGAATATGGGTTGCGTATATCATATTCACCGTTTTCACCTGGGGAGGGAATTTCTTCTGTCCTCCTGTGTTCGGCGGCCGGGGCTCCTCATCGTCATTGCTATGCAGCCCCTTGTCCTTGTATTTGGCATTCAACTTGCCGGCCTGTTAAATTACCCAGCATTCCCTATTGGTATGGTTGGCTGGTTTATCGGGGGTGCCGTGAATTTGACATGAGCGATCGAGTATGCGGTCCAAACTGGACGAGCCCGGATTGTTTCTTTTGAATGGCTTTTTCCGCTGACCGGGTTTCGAGCCTCTGAATCCGGCGTTGACTGTCGTATCTTTGGCATTGTCACCAATGTTTCGACGCTTGTGTCTATTGCGTCGTGGCTTGCCGCTGCTAACTCTGGCGTCTGAATCGCCGGAGTTTTTTGGTGTGATGTTGCTGCGAGCCAACCAGCTGTCCACGCCCGTGCAAAAGCGGGTCATGAGTGTCGTAAGGGCTGCCATGGACTTTGGCTTTTCTTGGCCGAGGTGTCGGACAAGCCATTCATCACGAATGTTATGCTTGAAAGCTGCTAAGGCTTCGGCATCCAGACAATCGACAATTTGGTTCTTTTTAGTTAGGAACCGAGTCCAGAATTTCCTAGCTGACTCTCCGGGCTATTGTGTTATGTGACTTAGGGCATCAGCATCCGGCGGTCGCACATACGTGCCTTGGAAGTTGTCGAGGAATGCATCCTCCAGGTTCTCCCAGCTACCGATGGAGTTTACCGGCAGGCTATTCAGCCAATGCCGAGCTGGTCCCTTGAGCTTTAGTGGGAGATACTTGATGGCGTGTAGATCATCTCCGTAGGCCATGTGAATGTGTAGGAGAAAATCTTCAATCCATACCGCGTGGTCTGTGGTACCATCATATGATTCAATATTTACAGGTTTAAACCCTTCTGGGAATTCATGATCCATTACTTCGTTAGTGAACCATAGGGGTTGTGCGGCGCCACTATGCCGGGCTACATCACGATGCAGTTCGAATGAGTCTAGTCTGTTGTATTCGGCCCGGCAGGACTTTTGTTTAATGTATCTGGCGTGATGGTCATGGTTGCGCATTGTGGTGCGCCCCCGCGATCCGTAGATCGATCTTGACTATCCTGCTTTGTTTTCCAATACGTCTCGCAGGTCCTTCGTGTAGCCCCCGGCCTGTGTGTTTTTGCTTGTTTGGTGACGGGGTGCGGTCTGGACTTCAGGCTTGTATGCCGCTTTGTCTCGGCCACGGGATGGCCGGTCAGCCGCATCATGCGCTGGTAGTGTGGGCTTTAACGCCTCCTCCTCGAGTTGAGGTAGCAACCTGCGCTTTGGGTAACTTTTTGTAGGGCGCTCGAGTCCGTATTCCTCGGCAGCCAGGACCTCGGTCCATCTATCAGTTAGCAGATCTTGATCAGCTTAAAGCTGTTGCTACTTTTTCTTCAGGCTTTTTGCAGTGGCCATAAGCCGGCGCTTGAAGCACTCCTGCTCGACGGGATCCTCAGGCACGATGAAATCGTCATCGCCGAGGCTCACCTCGTCTTTGGAGAGAGGCATGTAATTATCATCCTCTGATTCCCCATCTGTTGCCTGTTCCTTAGGGTTAGTTTGCCCATCTTCCTGCTCGGCCTGCTTGAAGCCTGGCTTGGCAGGATTGTTTTCGTCTTCGGCACCATCCGGACTATTGTCATCTCTTGTGCCGGTATCATTATTTTTGCTATGGCTCGGCTTGGAGCGGCGTCTATGATGCCAGTGCCTAGATTGCTTCTCCGGGGGTTTATCCTCTGTCGCCTCATCGCCATTGCCTTCTTTGGGGGTGTCCACCATATATATTTCATATGATGAGGTGGTTGTCCAGCGCCCGATAGGCGGTGGTTCCTGTTCATCTCCTGCATCGTCGTCCATACAGTCGATGTCTTCGGAGTCGAAGTTGAGCACGTCGGTTAGGTCATAGACAGTGGCTATTAAGTGGGTGGTGGGTGGGGGGGGCGAATTCTTCGTCGTACGCTTCCCACTCGAGCCGGACATAATTCGGCCAAGAGTCTCCTGACAGAGAGAGAGACCTTAATGAGTTTAGCACGTCGCCCAAGGGTGAGTTCTGAAAGATATCCGCGGAGGTGAACTCCATGATCGGTGCCCAATCAAATTCGATAGGCACGGGCGTAGGCGGTTCGGATCCTGTAGCCGGAGACGAGTCCGAGGGTCCGGTGGTACCGACCTCATAGGAGGTGGGAGGAGTGTTCGGCTCCAAGGCCGATGAGTGTGCTACCTCCGTGGCGGGGTCCCTCCACCCGTCCTCGGATGGCATAGTCTGCTCCGGATTGTTTCCCGGAGCAGCCGCAGGCGCGATCACCCGAGTACTGTCCGATGGCAGATCTAGGTCATGCTCGTCGGGACTGTCGGGCGCACCTGGCATGGGCTCGAATCCGCTGAAGATCAAGTCTCCGCGGATGTCGGTAGTGTAGTTTAGGTTTCCAAACCTGACCTGGTGGCCAGGGGCGTAGCTGTCGATCTGCTCCAGATGGCCAAGCAAATTGGCCCGCAGTGCGAAGCCGCCGAATACGAATATCTGTCCGGGAGGGAAAACCTCCCCTTGGACTGCATCGTTGAAGATGATTGAAGGAGCCATCGAGCCTTATCGCGACGACACAGTGGAACTCTCAATGAAAGCACCAATGTCGGTGTCAAAACCGGCGGATCTCGGGTAGGGGGTCCCGAACTGTGCGTCTAAGGCTAATGGTAACAGGAGGCTGGGGACACGATGTTTACCCAGGTTCGGGCTCTCTCGATGGAGGTAATACCTTACTTCCTGCTTGATTGATCTTGATGATATGAGTATTACAAGAGTTAATCTACCACGAGATCGTAGAGGCTAAACCCTAGAAGCTAGCCTATGATTATGATTGTTGTTGTTCTACGGACTAAACCCTCCGGTTTATATAGACACCGGAGGGGGCTAGGGTTACACAGAGTCGGTTACAGAGAAGGAGATCTACACATCCGAATTGCCAAGCTTGCCTTCCACGCAAAGGAGAGTCCCATCCGGACACGGGACGAAATCTTCAATCTTATATCTTCATAGTCCAACAGTCCGGCTGTCCGGATACCCCCTAATCCAGGACTCCCTCAGGGAGCACGGGGTTTTTCCCTTTTCCGAAAGAGGCACGGCCGTGCCTCTCACGGAATCACAACCTTGCCTCTCGCGGAAGCAAAACCGTGCCTCTCGCGGAAGGAAAAAAAAGAGAGAAAACGTGTGTTTTTTTCATTTCCGAGGAGGCTTTTTTCGTTTTCGATGAGGCACGGCTGTGCCTCTGGCGAAAGCACAACCATGCCTCTCGCGGAAGCAAAACCGTGCCTATTGCGAAAGATAAAAAAACAGAAAACGCGTATTTTCTGTTTTCGAGAGGCACATTCGTGCCTCTTGTGAAAGTACAACCGTGTCTCTCGCGAAAGCAAAACCGTGCCTCGCGGAATGAAAAAAAAACAGAAAACATGTTTTTTTTTTCGTTTCCGAGAGGCACGGCCATGCCTCTCGCGAAAGCAGAACCGTGCCTCTCTCGACAGCAAACCGTGCCTCTCGCAAAAGGAAAAAAAACAGAAAACGCGTATTTTTCCGTTTCCGAGAGTCATGGTTGTGACTCCCGCGAAAGCAAAACCGTGCCTCTCACGGAAGCAAAACCGTGACTCCGGAATATAAAAAAACGTTTTTTTCGCGGGAATTTTTTTTAAAAAAAATTGTTCCAAAAGTTAAGGAAGACCGGTGAAAAACCAAAACATCGAAAAAACCAAGAAAAAACCGTTTAAAAAGCAGAAAACATGTGTGGAAAAATATAAAAAAACAAAATTCGAAGGGATCGCCCAGCACGACACGTAGCGAACGGCCGAGAGCGCGCCTAGTAATGCTAATCATTGTGAGCCCCCCGAAGAAGCGCTCGTTAACTAGTTGTTCTTGCAATTTGTCCTAGAGGATAATGCGTTAACCTTCAACTTGGACCGGCAGCATAGCAGCAGTGTCGTGGAGGTGCAAAGTTTAGCCTGGTTTTGCGCCTTTTCTTCTTCACGCGCATCCTCGAAATCCTCATCAGTTCATGAACAGCAAGCACTTGTCATTTTGAACATCAATTGTAGCTTGATGTATAACTTGAAACACTATATTACAACACACGTACTACATAAGAGGATCACAAATCCACAATACTCTCTCTATATATATGTCAGTTTTCTCATGTATACACGCTACGTAGCTCAAAAGGAGAAAAACAAAAACAGCAAGACTCAGCCACATCAAAATAAGCACCGCGCAACGTACGTACGTGTCAACCCGATCGAGAAACCACTAGCTAGCTATATAGGATCGACGTCGTTGCCGTCCGTTCCCTTGGTACGTAATGATCATCACGTACGTACGTACGTAGTAATATAAGAATTAACGATCAATCAGCAGTACTTTTTTCAGTTAAGCAGATCGACGGATGTGTACTCCCTTCTTCTCCGGCACCGGCGCCGATGACGATCAGTACGTAACGTACGTACTAGGGGCAGTGCACGTTCCGGCCCGGCCCGCCGTAGTAGAAGTAGTTGCCCCAGGCGCGGTTGTACCCGCCCTGGATGCCGTAGCATGCCGGGTGGTCCGCGACGAGCCGGAGGTCCCTTGCCGGGAGGAGGTTGTTGTCCCAGTCGACCACCTGGACGTTGCGGAAGTAGGCGGCGCGGTTGAATCCCTCGCGCGGGAAGTGGCCGCTCCCCATCTGCGTGGGCGTGTGCGAGCCCGAGGGGCGCGTGTTGACGACCTCGCCGCCGAACTGCACCATGTTGGCGTGGCCGCCGAGGTGGGAGAAGAGGGAGGAGGGCCAGTAGCCCACCAGCGGGCCTGACCCCAGCTGCAGCCACCAGTGGCCCCGGCGCGGGTCCTTCCAGATGAGCAGGCTGATGTCGAACTGGCGGCCGTTGTAGGCCGACGCCGGCGAGATGGCGGCCCCGATGGCGATCCGCCGGTTGGTCTGCACGAACCCCGAGCAGTGCAGGTTGTAGCACCCCGTCGCCTGGTACGCGTCGCTCTGCACGCATGCATCGACACTTCGTTTAGTTTTCTTCTTTTTTTGCACTGGTATGAAGTACAGTGTTTGGTTGAGAGGAGGAGGAGTTTTACCGTCCAGTAGGTGAAGAAGCGTGGGCTGTTGTCGCCATACAACTGAGGGCTCACCTAAAAGAAAGCCAGGAACAGTGAAGAGAGTTAACACGTATGGACTGCATGCACCAGTTTGACCACCACGTACTACGACACTCGTTTCAAACCCAACAACCAGAAAACAAGAAGTAATCAGGTCAACTGTGGCACTGGCTTACATGTCGATCGAATCTCATTAATGATCAATCCCCAGTTCCACCTCATTTCTATACTACACAGTCAACATGCAACCACATGCAGGTCAAGCATGCTAACAGGATTCTACTTCCAGTTTACTGCAAGGAGACAAGGATGCATGTTCACGCTTAGGCTGGTCATAGTGGGGAGTAACTTAGACTAGTAACATACATATGTTACTAGTCTATGTTACTACCTTCATAGTGGGTAGTGTCATAGGTGTGGTAACATAGTTGCCTTCATTTATTACTTTGTAGACTCATTATGCATTGGAAACCGCTATGTGATGGTAACATATTATGTTACTCTATTTGCCTCTCTCCTCATTAACTACTTGCCACATCATCATTTTTGCTTATGTGGCATCTATGTTACTACCTATGTTACTCCCACTATGACCAGCCTTAAGATGGCGATCAAGGATGCATGTTCAGATATTCTTGATTGAATCTCAACTATAATGGTGGCTTGACTACTCTGCTAATCTGAATAAATGTGTATTTAAAATGCTTGATCATTACTTATCCTCGATGCATGCAGTAATGTGACT
Organism: Triticum dicoccoides; assembly: GCF_002162155.2. NCBI lineage: Eukaryota > Viridiplantae > Streptophyta > Magnoliopsida > Poales > Poaceae > Triticum > Triticum dicoccoides. The sequence goes on from NC_041385.1 coordinate 86,903,190, forward strand.
AGGGAGGGAGGGAGGGATGAAGCAAGCATTCAAGCAAGGGCCTGCAGCGCAGAGGTCTGCGCTGCTATGCCATTGCTAGCGCATACACACCACATCGATCGACCTGCCACATTTACTCGCTTTCACCAACCGGAGAGACGGACAGCCTGCCTGAAGAACGCGTTCTGCGACTTCCCTCTCATTATAACTAGATCGCTTTGCAGCCACGGCGACGTGAAAGCTGCCAGTCTCAACTCACTCACCTCCTTAACTTCCTGCACTATACAGCTCTAGCCGGCGAAAGATCTTGCAGTGATTCTCCATATCTTTCACATTAACACTCCTCTATGCTTTTGCTTTCAAATGTGATTTCGTACGGTCTCGAGAAGAAGAAAAATGTTCTTTCATAGTAGAATAGTAAGAGTAGTTTGCATGCAACGAGATAAGGGGAAGGCGGATTAGATACCTGCCAGCCGGCTTCGATGGTGTTGAGGTCGTTGCCGAAGGTGCCGGAGATGACCCAGATCTGGGAGAGGCTGAACTCCGCCGCCGACGCCACCCTGGCCGGCCACACATTCAGGCTCGCCTTGGCGCCGTAGAACTGGTCGCCGGTCACGTACCCCACCGCGTGCTGCACCACACATACGCCAAACATCCATCATCAAGCTAAGGTCCATGCCATTGCCATCACACACGCACGTACGGGCGGGCGCTAATGAATGCCACTGACTGCCAGCCAGCGCGCGCGCTAGCTAGCTAGGCGGGCGGCGCCATTACCGCCGCTGCCGCGGTTGTCGCCGCGCCGATCGCCATTGCATCGCCATCCCCGGCCAGTGCCTCAATCAATATCCTGTGCGCGCACAGACGCAGGTTGATGCTAGTAGCTAATGCTATCCCCAGCACAATCAATGTTATCCAGCTACTGCGCGCTACACTATTGAGTGATCGTATGGGATCATGATTTGGTCGCGTGGTTAAGGCCGCAGTTACTGGCTCGGACTGTTGGTCAGTGAAGCCGCTGTCGATCAATTTTCATTTTCAATGGTACCGCTAATCTGGTGGGTCAGTACTCGGTATTGATGATGACGATTGATGAGATCGCCGTACGTCGTGTTAGTTATCAGCTGGGCGTGGTAGTAAGTACCTCGTGGCCGTCGCTGGTGGAGTCGCGGCGGACGCCGGCGGCGCGGGGCTTCATCCCGTACCGCCGGAGGGAGCCGGTGTACCGCCGCAGGTCGCTCTCCGTGGTCCGCCGTATCGGGACCGTCCCGCCCGGGCACGACTCGCCGCCGTCGCTCCACGCCTGCGGGAACACGGCGTCCCCTTCTTCCTCGGCGGCGTCGGCGCTGATCTTTGGCCTCTCCTCCGGCTCAGCCTGCAAATGGTACCATCTCCTTTTCAGAACGCCGGCCGGCTGATCGGTAAAAGACAGAAAAGTAAGAATGCAGCTACGGAGGATGAATGGGATGGACGACCTCTGGCTTTTGGCCTCTCAACGTTGGGTGGTCAAACGCCGGCTGGAGGTGCGCCGGCACGCAGTGGATGATGTCGCCGTCGGCGCTCTGCGTGCAAAAACAGATTCGTCAAACATTTCCACAAGAAAAATATGGCGAACAAGGTGGTCGAGATATTGAGGTCGGGGGTCAAACATGAAGAGCAGGCGCATGCAAAAGAAGCAAAGCCACTCGCCTGAATGGTCTTGACGGAGGCTTTCTTCATCTTGTCCATCCGTGCCACGATGCTCCGGTAGGCTCGCAGCTCGTCCCCGGAACGGAACTCCGCCGTCCGTGTGCCGTTGCCCCTGCCGCCGCCGCCGCTGGCTGACACCGACAACGCGCACGAGACGACAAGCAGCGCCAGCAGCAGCAAGGGGACGGCTGGTCTGGGCCTCTTGCCGCAGCAGCTAGACGCCATCGACGCCCGTGCGTGGGCTTCTCCTTCTCTTCGATTCGCCTCAAAACCTTGTCGTAGATGGGGAGTAGAGTCGTTGTTGCTCGCTTGTCTGTATCCGCTTCCACCGGATCGCCTGCTTGTCCTCTTCCCCGCCTCCTCCCCTGCCCCTATCGCTTGGCTTCTTCTTCCCTTGACTCCTCGGTCGAGAGAGACTACTCGACTATAAATATAGGAGCGTGGTGGAGGTGGAGTGTGGCTCAGCTGAGGCGCCGAGCCTCGCTCGATGTCAAGCTGGAAGGTCAACCAATGTCGCCGTGCGGCGGTTGGGGGTGGGGATGGGGAGGGTGGGGGAGGTGAGCTTGAAGCCTTGAAGTGATGTGGTGGACGGATTGATGAGTTCCGACACGGCGGGACGAGATGAGCTTCAAGTTGAGTTGCTCGCGGCTGTGGCTTGCAGCTGGGGGCGCGCTTTTTCCCGAGGAGAGGAGAAATGGAAAGAGAAAGACACGCCCCTGCCCCGCCCAGCCCATGCCTAGCCATGGCATCATCTCATTTTATATCATGGGTCCATGGTCCTGTCCCCCTCTCCACATTCCCTTCCCCGCTCCTCCCCCATGAAAAGAAAGGTCGGGGCTGGATGGACGGATTACTGCAACCAAAGCACCATCGTCGATGCAGACAGTGGGGGTTCAGCTCAGTGGCACTGAGCTTTGCTACGTCAGGGGAATAAAGAAAGAAACAGAGCGCGCGTGTGTGTGTGCGCGCGCCCGGGCGCGCTCTGGAGCATCGCATCGCATCGCACCGCACGCGTCCTTGGGTGAGTGTGCATTGCACCGAGGAGGGGGGCGAGCTTTTCCTTTGGAAAGGCGGGCAGGGGATGGTGCCCGCCATGTGCCAGGGGGGTGGGGGCGGGAATTTTCAAAGGCCGGCTCCGACCGGCAGTGGCCTTCAGCTGGTGCAATCATGAGCCAGCGCCCCGCGCCTCCTATCCCTGTCCGCCATGATAAAAATCGCTTCCTTGTAGCTTCCTCCTTGGAGCAACCGGCGGCAGCTCTCGATCGGCAACCATGCATGTAGGCCATCACAGCCATGGCTTTTGTTCTCTTTCTAGTGCACGTCTTTGACAGCGTTGAGCTCAGATCCAGATGAGACTATCAAAGATCACGTACTGTGCGTACGTGGTGCACCTTTGATCATTGCTCACTTTGTTTCGCGGCCAAATTTAAAGTGGTCGATCCGGTTGCTTGGTGCTTGCTTTTCCTTATCAGATACGGATCCTCTTTAATTCGATCAAAGTAACTAAGCACGGCACGGCGCTGCTACTCAAGTCAAATCTGAATTAAGCTATGCGTGTACCGTGCGCATCTATAAAACTCGCACCTAGAATACCCAGCACATGCCATAGCCGTCCACTGTCTCCCAGCACAGCACTCGAAAGTTCCTCTTTGATCTTTTCCTTAACAAAAGCGACCGACTGCGACATCATTGGCGTCGCAAATGCGATGGCAACCTGCACAAGCAACACACCTCCGTCTTCATGGCGCCATGCCCATGCATTGCAATGCATTTGATGCGCCTTCCCTCCCTGGCCAGTGCAAGCCGGAGGGCTGTTGGTTGACAGCACTGTACGTTCCCAGCATCGCCATGATCACTGCTATCTGCTACTACTATCTCGCAAGTCCCAACAGCAAAGAGAGTAGGAGTACCATGCATGGTCACATTGAATTGAATTGCACTGCCAGAGGAGGAAGAGACATGTAGCATGAATGGGGTAGGCCCCCATGCATGGCGAGGCGAGAGGAGCAGCCCTTAAATTGTCAGCTATGCCTTAATTTCTTGAGTACTACTCTCCTCTCCTCTCCTCTCCCCCACTTTGCTTTGCTAGCTGAGCTGCACTGCACCAGGCATCTTTAACATTTGGCTTCTCTCTCCCGCACCTACCGGTACCACCAGGGGTCTCAGTGACGCGCCCCCGCACACACATACACACAGTGCTCAGGGTTCATAAAAAGGTCGCTCGGGTCAGGTCCACATGAGTCATGAGCCCACTGCCTGCTTCTGCTTTTGCAAAGAGCGTGGCTGTGTGGGGGAAAGAGTAAGATAGTCTCTCACTCTCACTATCAGTGGGAGCTGAGCAATTTGCTGTTTGCTCTTGCAAGGAGTGTGGGGAATGTGTGTATAGTACTATGCATCAAATGCATGAAGCATGCGGCAGTGGATTTGATTATGCGGGAAGATGAAATCAGGGGAACCGATGTGGCTTAGGTTTTGGTGCCATTGCAATCCTTGTTCCTTTAGAATATGCAGCTGGCTACGCTTCTTTTCATGATCGCAAGGCCTGGCCTGACCGGCTGGCTGGCAAGGCAAATATACTCTCTTTCTTTCATGCCATGCTTGTTCCCTTGACCAACATTTAGATGCACACCACTAGCTAACCTGCATGCCCTGCCTACTGTCTACTCAACACAGCATGCTTATTACTATCATTCTGTTTAGAGCACTTTTTTCTATCCTGCCCTTTTGGTTGCCTTCTGGATTATGTACATGCTGACAGCGGAGTGAAACAATGCGTGAAAACTTAGGTTTGCGAGGTGATAGTGCAAAGGTACTTTTTCCAGAGTAATGAGAGAGCATACCTCCGGATTTGGGTGGCAGAGAGCTCCTAATTTTTTTTTTTTTTGATAAAGGGACTATATATTAATATCGCGAAGATACAAATTACACCTAGCCTCTACACCAACAAGATATCGAAAGACATCAAGGATGCACACATCAAGAACAAAAATGAAAAAAAGAGAAATATAAAAACAAAGATCCCGTCGCAGTGATGAAACACTCGTAACAGCAACAACAATTACATCCAGCCTCCAGAGCACAGGTTTTTCAAAATCGACGCCTCCAAGAAGGAAACAATGCACAAAACGTTTTCGTCACCCGATCAAGGATCTCGAGTTTTCACCCTAGAGGGAGTCCGAGATCCAAAAACAATGCCTTCGCAAGACCATTGCCAGGTACAACCAATGAATGCTAGACCTTGGGCTTTCACCCTGGAGATCGTGATTCGGTACTTGAGAAGCACCCGCAAAAATGTTGTCCAACTATGTTGCCGCCCCCTCCTGCCAAGGCCACCGCTGCAAGTACTAACGTCGTGTAAATCTATACTAAGAGCATCTCCAGCCGTTCGTACCCCCAGGGCGCCGAAAAAGAGCGGCCTGGGGGCGAGCCGGCGCTAGATCGGCCCCTGGGGTTCGTTTCTCTCCAGCCACGTGCCCAGGTACCGCCCCCGAAGGCGCTCCATATTCGAAATCCATCATTTCCGCTCAAAGAAACAACAAACGACGATCATCGCAATAGTTCAACGATTCAGTGCCGCAGTTCGGCGATCAAATGTAGTTCGGCGTACAAAAAAGAAAGGACGCGGAAGGCATCAAGCGTCGAGCTCAACCTCCGGCGGCGTCGGCGGTGGCGTACGCGGGCTGGGAGGAGTCGGCGCGGCTTCCGGGCTGTTCGGCACGGCTTCTGTGCTGCTGGGCGCGGCGGAGGCATCGTCGATGGGGCTGGGCGTCGCGGAGGCATCGTCATCAGCCACCGGGCTGGGCGGCGGCGGCGGCGGCGCCGGTATCTGGTTCAGGATGAGGCCGCACTCGGCCAAGAACCATGCCTTGAGCTTCTCTTCGTCGCTCTGAAGCATGTCAGTGCCGCCCATCAAAAAGGCGAGGTCGTTGTTCCTCTTCTTGGCGTCTTGAGCTTTGAGCTTCGCGGCGGCGCTGGTCCGGAGCAAGTCGAGTTTGACGGCGTTGTTCATCATCAAAACAGCCCACCTCGCCTCAGTTTTCTCTTCTCGCTCGGCAGCCCTGGTCTTGGCGTCAGCGAGGCAGTGTTCGATGGACTCTTGCACGCTGCGGCAGCCGACTCGGCGTATTTCGCCTTCTTGGCACCTTTGTTGCCGTTCGGTCGCCCGTCGGACGCGCCCGCGGTCGGCGCGTCCGGTTTGTACGTCTCTTTGGCATTGGCTAGGGTGCGTCGGACGGCCGCCCATTTCTCGCACTTGTCGATCCTCTTGAAGACATGGAGGTACTTGAAGTCTACGTCGCTGTTGTCGTCACGGAACATGGCGAACATGCGTAGCAGCTGTGCCAAAGAAAGAACATCAGTCGGCGCCAGAGCCCGTGCCAGGGCGCGCCCGCGCACAAGGCGAAAGAACGCGTGCCCAGCGAAAGGCAACAGTAAGAACGGCGTGCAATACCTGATCCTCGACGCTGGTGCCGCTCTCCGGGCGAGCCACGACCTCCTTGACGATCCCATGCCATTTGTTGCACGCCGTTTAAATGAGCGACCAATGGTTCGTCATCCCCTTCGACCCCCGCTTCATGTGCATGCCTTTGAAGTAGGGGTCGACAAGCTTCCGCTCGTCGAACTCGGCCTTGATGCGGCCCAATACGTCTCTAAGCTCTGATTTGTGCCGGTGACCGGGTTGAGGTAGACGACCTTCCACGCTTCGGCGAGGCACTCCTCTTCCTTGGACGCCCATTTGATGTGTGGCTCGCCGGACTTGGCCGCCTTCCTCTTCTTCTTCTTCTTGCCTTTCCTCGTCGGCGCCGGCTCCTCCTCTGGTTCTTCACCGCCGTAGTCGAGCTCACCGTCCATGTTGGCGAGGTCAATCGAGCCGTCCTGCATAGTGAACCCGGGGGAAGCGGCGGCGGCAGCCGAGCCGGCTGCAATGATGTCCTCCATGTCGGCCTCCATCATGTCGGCGTCGCCGAGAGGCGACGAGGATGAGGCTTGCGAGTAGAGGACGCGGCGAAGAGGGGGCGACGGTGAGGTTGCGTAGTCCGGCGGCGAGTACGTGTATGGCGGGTACTGCAGGCTGGCAAACGCGGGCGAGGGCGTGCGCTAGGCAGGGCGCCCATGGGGTAAGGTGATGTTGGGGTTGAAGCCACCGTGGGCATCCCCATCGGCATAGCCCGGCGACGGCGTGCTCCATGGGTGCGGCAACAACGAGAACCCGGCCGGAGAGCCGATGCTTTGCTGGCTCCAGGCCGCATATGGGTGCCCACCGGGTGGATTTGTCATCACCGCGCGCGCCACCTCCGCCTGTTCGGCGGCACGCTCTGCCGCCGCCGCCGCCTCGGCGTACGCCGCTTTTTCCCTCGCTTTCTTGGCCCTGTTGCGCCTGTCGGCGCTGACGGCCTCCCGGCGCTCCACATCCGCCTTCCACTCAGCGTTGGTCATGCCGGGGGGCTTGGACAGCGGAGCCCTCGGCTTCCTTTGCTTCGGCTGGGCGTCGGCGGCGGTGGGATCCGTCGCCGCGCGCGGCATCACGTACTTCTTCGGCGGTGATACGTCTCCAAGGTATCTATAATTTTTGATTACTCCATGCTACTTTGTCTACTGTTTTGGACTATATTGGGCTTTATTTTCCACTATCATATTATTTTTGGGACTAACCTATTAACCGGAGGCCCAACCCAGAATTGCTGTTTTTTGCCTATTTCAGTATTTCGAAGAAACAGAATATCAAACGGAGTCCAAACGAAATAAAACCTTCGGGAACGTGATTTTCTCACCGAACGTGATCCACGAGACTTGGACCCTACTCCAAGAAGTGCCAGAGGCGGTCACGAGGGTGGAGGGCGCGCCCCCCCTGGGCGCGCATCCCTGCCTCGTGGGCCCCCTGTTGCTCCACCAACGTACTCTTTCCTCCTATATATACCTACGTACCCCCGTCAGATCAGATACGGAGGCAAAAACCTAATTCCACCGCCGCAACCTTCTGTATCCACGAGATCCCATCTTGGGGCCTGTTCCGGAGCTCCGCCGGAGAGGGCATCTACCACGGAGGGCTTCTACATCAACACCATAGCCTCTCCGATGAAGTGTGAGTAGTTTACTTCAGACCTTCGGGTCCATAGTTATTAGCTAGATGGCTTCTTCTCTCTTTTTGGATCTCAATACAATGTTCTCCCCCTCTCTTCTGGATACCTATTCGATGTAATCTTCTTTTTGCGGTGTGTTTGTTGAGACCGATGAATTGTGGGTTTATGATCCAGCTTATCTATGAACAATATTTGGTTCTCCTCTGAATTCTTTTATGTATGATTGAGTTATCTTTACAAGTCTCTTCGAATTATCCGTTTGGTTTGGCCAACTAGATTGGTAGTTCTAGCAATGGGAGAAGTGTTTAGCTTTGGGTTATATCTTGCGGTGTCCTTACTCGGTGACAGAAACAGTTGCAAGGCACGTATTGTATTGTTTCCATCGAGGATAACAAGATGGGTTTTTTTATCATATTGCATGAATTTATCCCTCTACATCATGTCATCTTGCTTAAAGCGTTACTCTGTTTTACTTAATACTCTAGATGCATGCTGGATAGCGGTCGATGAGTGGAGTAATAGTAGTAGATGCAGAATCGTTTCGATCTACTTGTCTTGGACGTGATGCCTATATACATGATCATACCTAGATAAACTCATAATTATTCGCTTTTCTATCAATTGCTCAACAGTAATTTGTTCACCCACCATAGAAAACTTATGCTCTTGAGAGAAGACACTAGTGAAATCTATGGCCCCCGGGTTTATTCTCATCATATCAATCTCCATTACTTTATTTACTTGCTTTGTTTTTACTTTGCCTTTTACTTTTTACTTTGCATATATCTATCAAAAATACCAAAAATATTATCTCTATCGGATCTCACTCTCGTAAGTGACCGTGAAGGGATTGACAACCCCTAAGCGTTGGTTGCGAGTTGCTATCGTTTTGTGTAGGTACGAGGGACTTGTGCGTGATCTCCTACTGTATTGATACCTTGGTTCTCAAAAACTGAGGGAAATACTTACGCTACTTTACTGCATCATCCTCTCCTCTTCGGGGAAATATACGCAATGCTCAAGAGGTAGCAAGAAGAATTTCTGGCGCTGTTGCCGGGGAGTTTGCGCAAAAGTCAACCATACCAAGTACCCATCACAATCCCTATCTCTCGCATTACATTATTTGCCTCTCGTTTTCCTCTCCCCCACTTCACCCTTGCTGTTTTATTCGCCCTCTCTTTCCCAATCTCCTCCTCTCTTTCTCTTTCGCCTTTTTCTCGTTTGCCTTTGCTTGTGTGTTGGATTACTTGTTGCCATGGCACAAGATAATACCAAATTGTGTGATTTCTTGAATACCAATAATAATGATTTCCTTAGTACTCCGATTGCTCCTCTTAATAATGATGAGTCTTGTGAAATCAATACCGCTTTGCTGAATCTTGTTATGAAAGATCAATTCACCGGCCTTCCTGGTGAAGATGCCGCTACTCATCTAAACAATTTTGTTGATTTGTGTGATATGCAAAAGAAGAAAGATACGGATAACAATATTGTCAAATTGAAGTTATTTCCGTTTTCACTTAGAGATCGTGCTAAAATTTGGTTTTCGTCTTTGCCTAAAAATAGTATTGATTCTTGGAACAAGTGCAAAGATGCTTTTATCTCTAAATATTTTCCTCCCGCTAAGATCATCACTCTTAGGAACGATATTATGAATTTCAAACAACTTGATCATGAGCATGTTGCCCAATCTTGGGAAAGAATGAAATTAATGCTTCGCAATTGCCCTACTCATGGTTTGAATTTATGGATGATCATACAAAAATTTTATGCCGGATTAAATTTTGCTTCTAGAAATCTTTTAGACTCGGCCGCGGGAGGCACGTTTATGGAAATTACGTTAGGAGATGCTACAAAATTACTTGACAATATTATGGCTTATTATTCTCAATGGCATACCGAAAGAACTTCTAGTAAAAAAGTGCATGCTATAGGGGAAATCAATGTTTTGAGTGAAAAGATGGATGAACTTATGAAGATGTTTGCTACTAAAAATACTTCTATTGATCCCAATGATATGCATTTATCTACTTTGATTGAGAATAATAATGAATCTATGGATGTGAATTTTGTTGGAAGGAATAATTTTGGAAATAACGCGTATAGAGGGAATTTTAATCCTAGGCCTTATCCTAGTAATCCTTCTAATAATTATGGAAATTCCTACAACAACTCTTATGGAAATTTTAATAAGATGCCCTCTGAATTTGAGAGTAGTGTTGAAGAGTTTATGAATTCACAAAAGAATTTTAATGCTTTGCTTGTAGAAAAATTGCTTAAGGTTGATGATTTGGCTAGGAATGTTGATAGAATTTCTCTTGAAATTGATTCTTTAAAGCTTAGATATATTCCTCCTAAGCATGATATCAATGAGTCTCTCAAAGCTATGAGAATTTCCATTGATGAGTGCAAGGAAAGAACCGCCAGGATGCGTGCTTTCAAGGATGCCTTTATTAAAGCGTGTTCTTCCGATTCTTATGAAAATCAAGATGAAGATCTAAAAGTTATTGATGTGTCCCCTATTAAATCTTTGTTTTGCAATATGAATCTTGATGAAACTGAATATGATCTTCCTTTACCTAGAAGGCGTCCTAAGAATTCTGAGTTTCTAGATCTCGATGATGAAATTGATGAAAGTGGGATTGAAATAAATAAAAATCTTGATGTTGCTAAACCCACTATTTTGGATCTCAAGGAATTTAATTATGAAAATTGCTCTTTGATTGGTTGTATTTCCTTGTTACAATCCGTGCTAGATTCTTCTCATGCTTATAGTCAAAATAAGGCCTTTACGGAACACATTGTTGATGCCTTGATGCAATCTTATGAAGAAAAACTTGAGTTGAAAGTTTCTATCCCTAGAAAACTCTATGATGAGTGGGAACCTATTATCAAAATTAAAATTAAGGAAAATGTTTGGAGCCGGAGCACCGGCTGAAACATGGGTTGGTCGCCCCGGCTCGCTTGCTCGTTGCAACAGCCCTACGCGGCCACGTGCCCTGTCGAGGCCCACACGCCCACACGCGACATCTCCCTCCCCTCTGCCTTATCTACTTGAAGATAATACTCCAGAGCTTCTATCACATCTCCGCCGCATCGCTCCTCTCCACCACATCTCCGCCGCATCGCTCCTCTCCACAACATCGCTTCCAGCCTCCCAATCCTTGTCCCTCTCCTTGCCGATGATGGCCATCCCTGCAAGCTCGATCCAGCCCCTTGCTCACCCCTCCCCCCTTGCGCACGAGCGCTGTGGCTCATGGTGCGCGAGCTGATCGGCGCAGAGATGCTGTGGTGATGCATATGGGTGGCGATGGGGGAACACGCGGCGGAACGGCGTGCTGGATCTGCGGGTACTGGTGCCATGTCCCGCCGCAGCTTACGGGATGATTTTTGCTGCAATCCTCACTGGCAGAGTTGCATCCTATGTCTTGTAGAGCTGGAACCGGCATCCACTGGTGCTAGAATCGGACGCGTTTCTCAACGCCGACTTGGGTTATGCTGGAACCAGCTTTATCCTTTGCAGGAACTTGCTAGCGTTTTTGCTACATCGACATTTTTTTTTGGAATTTTGCTTCCTGTGATTCTTGCTACAACTGGACGCTCCTCTCTCAGCCGATACAGGTTTCTTTGCTGGAACCAGCTTAATGTTTTGCTGGAACGTGCTAGTATTTTTGCTACATCGACTTGTTCTTATGGTTTTTTTGCTTTCTGATTTTTGTTGGAACCGGACGCCTCTCACCGTAGACATGGTTTTTGCTGGAACCAGCATTTTGTTTTGCTGGAACATGCTTTTTTTTGCTACATCTGACTTCTCTTTTTTTGGATTTGCTTCCTGTGATTTTTGCTACAACCGGTGTTATTGTTGGCTGGAACCGCCTTTTTGTTTTGCTTCAAGTGATCATTTAGGAGGTTCTGTTATCGAGATTGTTTTACTGGATCATGGCGGTGCTAGTCGGCGATGGTGGTGAGCTGGAGCTGGTGATGTGAGAGATTTTTGCTACAACAACTTGGACCATGGCTGGAACCAGCCAGTGTTAGAGCTGCAGCCGCAGTAGAAGTTACAACGATCCTGACGGCCATGAGACGAGGGGGGCGGCAAGCGACAGTGTGCTGGTACTACCGGGGCCGACGACACTGACGAACACGTCGCGTCTCGCGAAGGAGCGGCCTGACAGAGAAGATGCGGAGCAGGCGGCGACTGCGCTCTATCCTTTTCTGGATTCCCTGTGAGGGGTGGGAGTTGGGGACAAAGAAAAGGGATAAGATCTGAACGGTTGGAACAAAATCATCGAACGGGCAGGGTGTGACCGGCCAAATTTTGGCCGGCGCGCTGGCGCCTACGAGTGCCCTAAAATTAAAGATTATGAGTTTCATGCCTTGCGTGATTTGGGTGCTAGTGTCTCCACTATTCCCAAACTTTGTGTGATTTGCTAGATTTCCGTGACTTTGAAGATTGCTTTCTAAATTTGCATCTTGCGGATTCCACTATTAAAAAGCCTATGGGAAGAATTAATGATATTCTTATTGTTGCCAATAGGAATTATGTGCCCGTAGATTTTATCGTTCTTGATATAGATAGCAATCCTTCATGTCCTATTATTCTTGTTAGACCTTTCCATAGAACGATTGGTGCGATTATTGACATGAAGGAAGGGAATATTAGATTCCAATTTCCCTTGAAAAAGGGTATGGAACACTTCCCTAGAAAGAAAATAAAATTACCATATGAATCTATCATGAGAGCCACTTATGGATTGCCTACCAAAGATGGCAAAACTTAGATCTATCTTCGCTTTTTATGCCTAGCTAGGGGCGTTAAACGATAGCGCTTGTTAGGAGGCAACCCAATTTTATTTTGTGTTCTTTGTTTTTTTCCTGTTTAGTGCCAAATTTTGTTTCTACTTTCTGTTTAGATGTGGTTTTGTGTTTTAATTAGTGTTTGTGCCAAGTAGAACATATAGGATAAGCTATGATGATAGTTGATTTGATTCTGCTGAAAAACAGAAACTTTGCGCTCACGAGAAAAAATGCAATAAATCACAAAAACGTGATGTTGCATTTATTCTTTTTGCTTATGATCAATAAACAAATTGTCCAGTATGTCCTATTTTGGTAGAATTTTTAGAGTTCCATAAGTTTGCGTTAGTTACAGATTGCTACAGACTGTTCTGTTTTTGACAGATTCTGTTTTTTGTGTGTTGTTTGCTTATTTCAATGCATCTATGGCTAATAAATTAGTTTATAAACCATAAGGAAGTTGGAATACAGTAGGTTTAACACCAATATAAATAAAAAATGAGTTCACTACAGTACTTTGAAGTAGTCTTTTGTTTTCTTTCACGAACGGAGCTCACGAGATTTCTATTGAGTTTTGTGTTGTGAAGTTTTCATGTTTTGGGTGAATTCTTTTGATGGATTATGGAACAAAGAGTGGCAAGAGCCTAATCTTGGGGATGCCCATGGCACACCCAAGATAATCCAAGGACACCAAAAAGTCAAAGCTTGGGGATGCCCCGGAAGGCATCCCCTCTTTCGTCTACTTCCATCGGTAATTTACTTGGAGCTATATTTTTATTCACTACATGTCATGTGTTTTGCTTGGAGCATCTTTATTATGTGTGTCTTTGCTGGTTAGTTTGCCACAATCATCCTTGCTGTACACACCTTTTGAGAGAGCCATACATGATTTGGGATTTTCTAGAATACTCTATGTTCTTCACTTATATCTTTTGAGCTTGATAGTTTTGCTCATAGTGCTTCACTTATATCTTTTGAGCATAATAATTTTTGCTCTAGTGCTTCACTTAGATCTTTAAGAGCACGGTGGTGGATTTGTTTTAAATAAACTATTGATCACTCATGTTTCACTTAGATTATTTTGAGAGTTGTTAATAGCATGGTAATTTGCTTAAAGTTAATATACTTGGTATTCAAGATTTGTGAAACTTTCTTTTGAGTGCGTTGAATACTAAGATAAGTTTGATGCTTGATAATTGTTTTGAGATATGGAGGTGATAATGTTAAAGCAATGCTAGTAGGGGTAATTATGAATTTAAAGAATGCTTGTGTTGAAGTTTGTGATTCCCGTAGCATGCACGTATGGTGAACCGCTTGTGATGAAGTTGGAGCACAATTTTATTTATTGATTGTCTTCCTTATGAGTGGCAGTCGGGGACGAGCGATGGTCTTTTCCTACCAATCTATCCCCCTAGGAGCATGCACTTAATACTTTGGTTTTTGATGACTTCTAAATTTTTGCAATAAGTGCATGAGTTCTTTTGATTAATGTTGAGTCCATGGATTATACGCACTCTCACCTTTCCGCCATTGCTAGCCTCTCCAATACCGCACACTTTTCGCCGGTATCATACACCCACCATATACCTTCCTCAAAAAGGCCACCATACCTACCTATTATGGCATTTCCATAGCCATTCCGAGATATATTGTCATGCAACTCTCCACCGTTCCGTTCATATGACACACATTACTTTTGTCATATTGCTTTTTGCATGAACATGTAGTTGACATTGTATTTGTGGCAAGGCCATCTTCATAATTTTCATACATGTCGCTCTTGATTCATTGCATATCCCGGTACACCACCGGAGGCATTCATATAGAGTCATATCTTGTTCTAAGTATCGAGTTGTAATTGTTGAGTTGTAAGAAAAATAAGAGTGTGATGATCATCATTATTAGAGCATTGTCCCAGTGAGGAAAGAATGATGGAGACTATGATTCCCCCATAAGTCGGGATGAGACTCCGGACTTTATGAAAAATAAAAGAGGCCAAAGAAGCCCAAATAAAAAAAGAGAGGCCAAAGAAGCCCACCAAAAGAAAAAAAGAGAAAAAAGAAAAAATGAGAGAAAAAGAGAGAAGGGACAATGCTACTATCCTTTTTCCACACTTGTGCTTCAAAATAAGCACCATGATCTTCATGATAGAGAGTCTGATATGTTATCACTTTCATATACTAGTGGGAATTTTTCATTATAGAACTTGGCTTGTATATTCCAATGATGGGCTTCCTCAAAAGTGCCCTAGGTCTTCTTGAGCAAGCAAGTAGGATGCACATCCACTTAGTTTCTTTTGTTGAGCTTTCATATACTTATAGCTCTAGTGCATCCGTTGCATGGCAATCCCTACTCACTCACATTGATATCTATTAATGGGCATCTCCATAGCCCGTTGATATGCCTAGTTGATGTGAGACTATCTTCTCCTTTTTGTCTTCTCCACAACCACCATTCTATTCCACCTATAGTGCTATGTCCATGGCTCACGCTCATGTATTGCGTGAAAGTTGAAAAAGTTTTGAGATCACTAAAGTATGAAACAATTGCTTGGCTCGTCATCGGGGTTGTGCATGATTAAATACTTTGTGTGATGAAGGTAGAGCATAGCCAGACTATAAGATTTTGTAGGGATAACTTTCTTTAACCATGCTATTTTGAGAAGACATGATTGCTTTGATTAGTATGCTTGACGTATTATTACTTTTATGTTAATATGAACTTTTGTCTTGAATCTTTCGGATCTGAATATTCATGTCACAATTAAGAAGATTTACATTGAAATTATGCCAAAGTATCACTCCGCATCAAAAATTCTTTTTTATCATTTACCTACTCGAGGATGAGCAGGAATTAAGCTTGGGGATGCTTGATACATCTCCAACGTATCTATAATTTTTGATTACTCCATGCTACTTTGTCTACTGTTTTGGACTATATTGGGATTTATTTTCCACTTTCATATTATTTTTGGGACTAACCTATTAACCGGAGGCCCAGCCCAGAATTGCTGTTTTTTGCCTATTTCAGTATTTCGAAGAAACAAAATATCAAACGGAGTCCAAACGGAATAAAACCTTCGGGAACATGATTTTCTCACCAAACGTGATCCAGGAGACTTGGATCCTACTCCAAGAAGTGCCAGAGGCGCTCACGAGGGTGGAGGGCGCCCCCCTGGGCGCGCACCCCTGCCTCATGGGCCCCCTGTTGCTCCACCGAGGTACTCCTTCCTCCTATATATACCTACGTACCCCTGTCAGATCAGATACGGAGCCAAAAACCTAATTCCACCGCCGCAACCTTCTGTATCCGCGAGATCCCATCTTGGGGCCTGTTCCGGAGCTCCGCCGGAGACGGCATCTACCACGGAGGGCTTCTACATCAACACCATAGCCTCTCCGATGAAGTGTGACTAGTTTACTTCAGACCTTCGGGTCCATAGTTATTAGCTAGATGGCTTCTTCTCTCTTTTTGGATCTCAATACAATGTTCTCCCCCTCTCTTGTGGAGATCTATTCGATGTAATCTTCTTTTGGCGGTATGTTTGTTGAGACCGATGAATTGTGGGTTTATGATCCAGCTTATCTATGAACAATATTTGGTTCTTCTCTGAATTCTTTTATGTATGATTGAGTTATCTTTACAAGTCTCTTCGAATTATCCGTTTGGTTTGGCCAACTAGATTGGTAGTTCTTGCAATGGGAGAAGTGTTTAGCTTTGGGTTCAATCTTGCGGTGTCCTTACTCAGTGACAGAAACAGTTGAAAGGCACGTATTGTATTGTTGCCATCGAGGATAACAAGATGGGGTTTTTATCATATTGCATGAATTTATCCGTCTACATCATGTCATCTTCCTTAAAGCGTTACTCTGTTTTACTTAATACTCTAGATGCATGCTGGATAGCGGTCGATGAGTGGAGTAAGTAGTAGATGCAGAATCGTTTCAATCTACTTGTCTTGGACGTGATGCCTATATACGTGATCATACCTAGATAATCTCATAATTATTCTCTTTTTTATGAATTGCTCAACAGTAATTTGTTCACCCACCGTAGAATACTTATGCTCTTGAGAGAAGCCACTAGTGAAAACTATGGCCCCCGGGTCTATTCTCATCATATCAATCTCCATTACTTTATTTACTTGCTTTGTTTTTACTTTGCCTTTTACTTTTTACTTTGCATCTATCTATCAAAAATACCAAAAATATTATCTATATCAGATCTCACTCTCGTAAGTGACCGTGAAGGGATTGGCAACCCCTAAGCGTTGGTTGCGAGTTGCTATCGTTTTGTGTAGGTACGAGGGACTTGTGCGTGATCTCCTACTGGATTGATACCTTGGTTCTCAAAAATTGAGGG
>NC_041385.1:86920493-86943171 GCF_002162155.2 Triticum dicoccoides
AAATATTCCCGAAAAAATCATATAAAATTGGCATGGCATTCTGAGGACTTTTTATTTTCGGGATATTTTTATATTGTACGGATAAGTCAGGAGACAGACAGAAAAGTACTATTTTACTTTATTTCTACTAAATAATAGAAAATATAAAGAGGGTACAGAAGGTTGTGCTTCTAGTTTCATCCATCTCATGATCATCAAAATGAATCCACTAACAAGGTTGATCAAGTCTTGTTAACGAGCTCATTCCGATTAACAGGAACCGGAGAAATTTCGAATAGCACTAGGTTACCTCAATGGGGATATGAAAATCCCCAACAATAAGTATATCATACTTCTTCTTGACAGTAGGGAGAGGAAATTCAAAACCTCCAAATATAATCGATGGAATTTTTCCAATAGAGTTGACACTATAAACTTGAGGTTGTTTCCTCGGAAAGTGTACCGTGTGTTCATTGCCATTAACATGAAAAGTGACATTGCCTTTGTTGCAATCAATAACAGCCCCTGCAGTATTAAGGAAAGGTCTTCCAAGAATAATAGACATACAATCATCCTCAGGAATATTGAGAATAACAAAGTCTGTTAAAATAGTAACGTTTGCAACCACAACAGGCACATCCTCACAAATACCAATAGGTATAGCAGTTGATTTATCAGCCATTTGCAAAGATATTTCAGTAGGTGTCAACTTATTCAAGTCAAGTCTGCGATATAAAGAGAGAGGCATAACACTAACACCGGCTCCAAGATCACACAAGGCGGTTTTAACATAATTTCTTTTAATGGAGCATGGTATAGTAGGTACTCCGAGGTCTCCAAGTTTCTTTGGTATTCCACCCTTAAAAGTATAATTAGCAAGCATGGTGGAAATTTCAGCTTCAGGTATCTTTATTTTATTAGTAATGATATCCTTCATATACTTAGCATAAGGATTTGTTTTGAGCACATCAGTTAATCGCATACGCAAAAAGATGGGTCTAATCATTTCAGCAAAGTGCTCAAAATCCTCATCATCCTTTTTCTTGGATGGTTTCAGAGGAAAAGGCATGGGTTTCTAAACCCATGGTTCCCTTTCTTTACCATGTTTCCTAGCAACAAAATCTCTTTTATCATAACGTTGATTCTTTGATTGTGGGTTATCATAACAGCAGGTTCAACTTCTACATCATTATCATTACTAGGTTGAGCATCAACATGAACATTATCATTAACATTATCTCTAGGTTCATGTTCATCACCTGATTGTGTTTCAGCATCCGAAATAGAAATATCATTTGGATTCTCAGGTGGCTCAGCGATAGGTTCACTAGAAGTTTGCAAAGTCCTATCATTTTTCTTTTTCTTCTTTTTAGAAGAACTCGGTACATCAATATCATTTCTCTGAGAATCTTTTTCGATTCTCTTAGGGTGGCCTTCAGGATACAAAGGTTCCTGAGTCATTCTACCGGTTCTAGTAGCCACTCTAACAGCATAATCATTTTTCTTACTATCCATTTCATCAAGCACTTCTTTTTGAGCTTTGAGTACTTGTTCTACTTGAGTGGTAACCATAGAAGCATGTTTGCTAACAAGTTTAAGTTCCCCTCTAATATCAGCCATATAATCACCCAAGCATTTAATCATATAGGCATCTTGTCTACCAAAATAAGCACTAAGGTCATCTTGCTTAAACATAAAGTTATCAAACTCATCCAAGCACTGACTAGCAATTTTAGTAGGAGGGACTTCAACTTTATCATATCTATAGAGAGAATTTACCTTTACTACCTGTGTCCGGATATCGGGAGGTTCTTCAGTAAATAAGTAATTGAGATCATATACTTCTTCAACAAGCGGTAAATTAAGACCGTGTATTTCTTCAATAGGAGGTAAATTCTTAACATCTTCGGCTTTAATACCTTTTTATTTCATAGATTTCTTTGCCTCTTGCATATCTTCGGGACTAAGAAATAGAACACCTCTCTTCTTCGGAGTTGGTTTAGGAATAGGCTCAGTAATTGGCTCAGGAATTGGCTCAGGAGGTAGCTCGGGAGGTGCCCAATTATTTTCATTAGCCAACATATTATTCAATAGAATTTCAGCGTCATCCGGTGTTCTTTCCCTGAAAACAGAACCAGCAGAACTATCCAGGTAATCTCTGGAAGCATCAGTTAGTCCATTATAAGAGATATCAAATATTTCAGGTTTCTTAAGAGGATGATCAGGCAAAGCATTAAGTAACTTGAGAAGCCTCCCCCAAGCTTGTGGGAGACTCTCTTCTTCGATTTGCACGAAGTTATATATTTCCCTCAAAGCAGCTTGTTTTTTATGAGGAGGGAAATATTTAGCAGAGAAGTAATAAATCATATCCTGGGGACTTTGCACACAACCAGGATCAAGAGAATTAAACCATATCTTAGCATCACGCTTTAATGAGAAGGGAAATATTTTGAGTAAATAAAGATAGCGCATCTCTCATTATTAGTAAACAGGGCAGCTATATCATTCAACTTAGTAAGATGTGCCACAACAGTTTCAAATTCATAGCCATAGAAAGGATCGGATTCAACCAAAGTAATTATATCTGGATCAACAGAAAAATCATAATAATCCTTATCGGGAACACAAATAGGTGAAGTGGCAAAAGCAGGGTCGGGTCTCATTCTATCTCTAAGAGATTCTTTACCCCATTTAATTAGCAACCTCTTAAGGTCATATCTATCCTGGCAAGCAAAAATAGCGGCAGAAGATTCTGCATCAAAAAGATAACCTTCAGGAATAGGAGGCATATTTTCATCATCACTCTCATCATTGTATTCAGGTGCAATAATTTCTCTTTCTTTAGACCTAGCAATTTGCTCATCAAGAAGTTCACCAAGGGGCACAGTAGTATCAAGCATAGAAGTGGCATCATCAATAACATGCGACATATCAGAATTCATAGCAGTAGCAGGTTTAGGCATCGCAAGCTTACTTATAACAGAAGGAGAATCTAGTGTAGAGCTAGATGGCAGTTCCTTACCTCCCGTCGTAGTTGAGGGCAAAATCTTGGTCTTAGCGTCTTTCAAGTTCTTCATAGTGTCCAGCAGATATAAATCCCAAGTGACTCGAAGAATAGAGCTATGCTCCCGGGCAACGGTGCCAGAAAAAGGTCTTGATAACCCACAAGTATAGGGGATCGCAACAGTTTTTGAGGGTAGAGTATTCAACCCAAATTTGTTGATTCGACACAAGGGTAGCCAAAGAATATCTCAAGTATTAGCAGCTGAGTTGTCAATTAAACCACACCTGGAAACTTATCTGCAGCAAAGTGTTTAGTAGCAAAGTAATATGATAATGGTGGTAACGGTAACAAAAGTAAAGACAGCAAAAGTAATGTTTTTGGTATTTTGTAGTGATTGTAACAGTAACAACGGAAAAGTAAATAAGCGAGAACCAGTATATGGAAAACTCGTAGGCACCGGATCAATGATGGATAATTATGCCGGATGTGGTTCGTCATGTAACAGTCATAACATAGGGTGACACAGAACTAGCTCCAGTTCATCAATGTAATGTAGGCATGTATTCTGAATATAGTCATACGTGCTTATGGAAAAGAACTTGAATGGCATCTTTTGTCCTACCCTCCCGTGGCAGCAGGGTCCTATTGGAAACTAAGGGAAATTAAGGCCTCCTTTTAATAGAGAAACGGAACAAAGCATTAGCACATAGTGAATACATGAACTCCTCAAATTATGGTCATCACCGGGAGTGGTTCCGATTATTGTCACTTCAGGGTTGCCGGATCATAACACATAGTAGGTGACTATAGACTTGCAAGATAGGATCAAGAACTCACATATATTCATGAAAACATAATAGGTTCAGATCTGAAATCATGGCACTCGGGCCCTAGTGACAAGCATTAAGCATAGCAAAGTCATAGCAACATCAATCTCAGAACATAGTGGATACTAGGGATCAAACCCTAACAAAACTAACTCGACTACATGATAAATCTCATCCAACCCATCACCGTCCAGCAAGCCTACGATGGAATTACTCACGCACGGCGGTAAGCATCATGAAATTGGTGATGGAGGATGGTTGATGATGACGACGGCGACGAATTCCCCTCTCTGGAGCCCGGAACGGACTCCAGACCAGCCCTCCCGAGAGAGATTAGGGCTTGGCGGCGGCTCCTCGTAAAACGCGATGATTTCTTCTCTCTGATTTTTTTCCCTGAAGGCCAATATATGAAGTTGGAGTTGGCATCAGAGGGCCACCAGGGGGCCCACGAGGTAGGGGGCGCGCCCTCATGGACAGGGTGTGGGCCCCCTGGTCTTCATCTTTTGCGAGGATTTTTTATTAATTATCCTAAGATATTCCGTGGAGTTTCAGGTCGTTCCGAGAACTTTTATTTTCTGCACAAAAACAACACTATGGAAATTCTGCTGAAAACAGCGTCAGTCCGGATTAGTTCCATTCAAATCATACAAGTTAGAGTCCAAAACAAGGGCAAAAGTGTTTGGAAAAGTAGATACGACGGAGAAGTATCAGAAATTCTTCTTGCTACCTCTTGAGCACTGCGTTGGATTTCCCCGAAGAGGAGAGGATGATGCAGTAAAGTAGCATAAGTATTTCCCTCAGTTTTTGAGAACCAAGGTATCAATCCAGTAGGAGATCACGCACAAGTCCCTCGTACCTACACAAAACGATAGCAACTCGCAACCAACGCTTAGGGGTTGTCAATCCCTTCACGGTCACTTACGAGAGTGAGATCTGATATAGATAATATTTTGGGTATTTTTGATAGATAGATGCAAAGTAAAAAGTAAAAGGCAAAGTAAAAACAAAGCAAGTAAATAAAGTAATGGAGATTGATATGATGAGAATAGACCCGGGGGGCATAGGTTTCACTAGTGGCTTCTCTCAAGAGCATAAGTATTCTACGGTGGGTGAACAAATTACTATTGGGAAATTGATAGAAAAGCGAATAATTATGAGTTTATCTAGGTATGATCATGTATATAGGCATCACGTCCAAGACAAGTAGATCGAAACGATTCTGCATCTACTACTATTACTCCACTCATCGACCGCTATCCAGCATGCATCTAGAGTATTAAGTAAAACAGAGTAACACTTTAAGCAAGATGACATGATGTAGAGGGATAAATTCATGCAATATGATAAAAACCCCATCTTGTTATCCTCGATGCCAACAATAGAATACGTGCCTTGCAACTCTTTCTGTCACTGATAAGGACACCGCAAGATTGAACCCAAATCTAAACACTTCTCCCATTGCAAGAACTACCAATCTAGTTGGCCAAACCAAAAGGATAATTCGAAGAGACTTGTAAAGATAACTCAATCATCATAAAAGAATTCAGAGAAGAACCAAATAGTGTTCATAGGTAAGCTGGATCATAAACCCACAATTCATCGGTCTCCACAAACACACCGCAAAAAGAAGATTACATCGAATAGATCTCCACAAGAGAGGGGGAGAACATTGTATTGAGATCCAAAAAGAGAGAAGACTACTCACACTTCATCAGAGAGGCTATGGTGTTGATGTAGAAGCCCTCCATGGTAGATGCCCTCTCCGGCAAAGCTCCGGAATAGGCCCCAAGATGGGATCTTGCGGATACAGAAGGTTGCGGCGGTGGAATTAGGTTTTTTGGCTCCATATCTAATCTGAGGGGGGTACGTAGGTATATATAGGAGGAAGGAGTACGTCGGTGGAGCAACAGGGGGCCCACGAGGCAGGGGGGCACCCTCCACCCTCGTGACCGCCTCTGGCACTTCTTGGAGTAGGGTCCAAGTCTCCTGGATCACGTTCGGTGAGAAAATCACGTTCCCGAAGGTTTTATTCCGTTTGGACTCTGTTTGATATTATGTTTCTTTGAAATACTGAAATAGGCAAAAAACAGCAATTCTGTGCCGGGCCTCCGGTTAATAGGTTAGTCCCAAAAATAATATGAAAGTGGAAAATAAAGCCCAATATAGTCCAAAACAGTAGACAAAGTAGCATGGAGTAATCAAAAATTATAGATACGTTGGAGACGTATCAAGCATCCCTAAGCTTAATTCCTGCTCGTCCTCGAGTAGGTAAATGATAAAAAAGAATTTTTGATGCGGAGTGATACTTTGGCATAATTTCAAATGTAAATCTTCTTAATTGTGACATGAATATTCAGATCCGAAAGATTCAAGACAAAAGTTCATATTAACATAAAAGTAATAATACTTCAAGCATATTAATCAAAGCAATCATGTCTTCTCAAAATAGCATGGTTAAAGAAAGTTATCCCTACAAAATCATATAGTCTGGCTATGCTCTATGTTCATCACACAAAGTATTTAATCATGCACAACCCCGATGACGATCCAAGCAATTGTTTCATACTTTAGTAATCTCAAAACTTTTTCAACTTTCACGCAATACATGAGCGTGGGCCATGGACATAGCACTATAGGTGGAATAGAATGGTGGTTGTGGAGAAGACAAAAAGGAGAAGATAGTCTCACATCAACTAGGCGTATCAACGGGCTATGGAGATGCCCATCAATAGATATCAATGTGAGTGAGTAGGGATTGCCATGCAACGGATGCACTAGAGATATAAGTGTATGAAAGCTCAACAAAAGAAACTAAGTGGGTGTGCGTCCAACTTGCTTGCTCAAGAAGACCTAGGGCACTTTTGAGGAAGCCCATCATTGGAATATACAAGCCTAGTTCTATAATGAAAAATTCCCACTAGTATATGAAAAGTGATACATATGAGACTCTCTATCATGAAGATCATGGTGCTTATTTTGAAGCACAAGTGTGGAAAAAGGATAGTAGCATTGTCCCTTCTCTCTTTTTCTCTCATTTTTTCTTTTTTTTTCTTTTTTCTTTTGGTGGGCTTCTTTGGCCTCTTTTTTTCTATTTGGGCTTCTTTGGCCTCTTTTATTTTTAATAAAGTCCGGAGTCTCATCCCGACTTAGAATCATAGTCTCCATCATTCTTTCCTCACTGGGACAATGCTCTAATAATGATGATCATCACACTCTTATTTTTCTTACAACTCGATACTTAGAACAAGATATGACTCTATATGAATGCCTCCGGCGGTGTACCGGGATATGCAATGAATCAAGAGCGACATGTATGAAAATTATGAAGATGACCTTGCCACAAATACAATGTCAACTAAATGTTCATGCAAAGAGCAATTTGACAAAAGTAATGTGTGTCATATGAACGGAACGGTGGAGAGTTGCATGGCAATATATCTCGGAATGGTTATGGAAATGCCATAATAGGTAGGTATGGTGGCTGTTCCGAGGAAGGTATATGGTGGGTGTATGATACCGGCGAAAAATGCGCGGTATTGGAGAGGCTAGCAATGGCGGAAAGGTGAGAGTGCGTATAATCCATGGACTCAACATTAATCAAAAGAACTCATACACTTATTGCAAAAATTTAGAAGTTATCAAAAACCAAAGCATTAAACGCATACTCCTAGGGGGATAGATTGGTAGGAAAAGACCATCGCTCTTCCCCGACTGCCACTCATAAGGAAGACAATCAATAAATAAAATTCTGCTCCGATTTCATCACAAGCGGTTCACCATACGTGCATGCTACGGGAATCACAAACTTCAACACAAGCATTATTTAAATTCATAATTACCCCTACTAGCATTGCTTTAACATTATCACCTCCATATCTCAAAACAATTATCAAGCATCAAACTTATCTTAGTATTCAACGCACTCAAAAGAAAGTTTCACAAATCTTGAATACCAACTATATTAACTTTAAGCAAATTACCATGCTATTAAAAACTCTCAAAATAATCTAAGTGAAGCATGAGAGATCAATAGTTTCTTTAAAACAAATCCACCACTGTGCTCTTAAAGATCTAAGTGAAGCACTAGATCAAAAATTATTATGCTCAAAAGATATAAGTGAAGCACTAGAGCAAAACTATCAAGCTCAAACGATATAAGTGAAGAACATAAAGTATACTAGCAAATTCCAAATCATGTATGGCTCTCTTAAAAGGTGTGTACAGCAAGAATGATTGTGGCAAACTAACAAGCAAAGACACAAATAATAAAGACGCTCCAAGCAAAACACATGGCATGTAGTGAATAAAAATATAGCTCCAAGTAAATTACCGATGGAAGTAGACGAAAGAGGGGATGCCTTCCGGGGAATCCCCAAGCTTTGAATTTTTGGTGTCCTTGGATTATCTTGGGGGTGCCATGGGCATCCCCAAGCTTAGGCTCTTTCCACTCTTTGTTCCATAATCCATCAAAAGAATTCACCCAAAACTTGAAAACTTCACAACACAAAACTCAATAGAAATCTCATGAGCTCCGTTAGTGAAAGAAAACAAAAGACTACTTCAAGGTACTGTAATGAACTCATTCTTTATTTATATTGGTGTTAAACCTACTGTATTCCAACTTCCTTATGGTTTATAAACTAATTTATTAGCCATAGATGCATTGAAATAAGCAAACAACACACGAAAAACAGAATCTGTCAAAAACAGAACAGTCTGTAGCAATCTGTAACTAACGCAAACTTCTGGAACTCTAAACATTCTACCAAAATAGGACGTACTGGACAATTTGTTTATTTATCAACATCAAAAAGAATCAATGCAAAAGCACGTTCCTGTGATTTATTGAATTTTTTCTCGTGAGCGCAAAGTTTCTGTTTTTCAGCAGAATCAAATCAACTATCATCATAGCTTATCCTATAGGTTCTACTTGGCACAAACACTAATTAAAACACAAAACCACATCTAAACAGAAAGTAGAAACAAAATTTGGCACTAAACAGGAACAAAAACAAAGAACACAAAATAAATTTGGGTTGCCTCCCAACAAGCGCTATCGTTTAACGCCCCTAGCTAGGCATAAAAGCGAAGATAGATCTAACGAGTGCCATAATAATAGGATAGATCTTGAAGACTCATCTCATATTCTCTACGTTCAGCGGCAAGCTTCCTTTGAGGCAAGCAAAAGTAATCAAAAGGGCTAAAATTTGTAGGACAAAGGTCCCCAAGATCAATAAAGGGAGGAATAGGATCCTCTTTCGGCCCTTCATAGTGCACAACTATTTCATCACTAAAAGCATTTTTTTGGAAAAATTTTGTGAGCCTATACTCAACAGAGTATCCTAGCTCATCGTTTCAAAGAGCAAATTCATTATTAAGCTCGTTAATGCAATCAATCAAGACTTTGGTAGGAACCTTTTTTCTAAGGTTTTCATTGAAAGCGACATAGTCGAAAGATTGAAAACGTCTAAATTCCTCTTGATCATATAGGATTGCTTCTATGGGAGGACGACCGGCGTCCACTCTATAGTGCGCAAAGATTTCTTTGGCTTCTCTAATGATAAATCTAAACTCATGATCCAGAAAGATAGTAACAGCGCGCTTAACAGAGGAATGCTCAATATTAGAAAATTCCAAGAAAATTCTTTGTATGCAAGGATGCATGTGCATAAATTGTCTTTCAAGTTCAACTACAAGCATAGCGATAGCATCTGCAAGACTACTTGTTTTATGAAGGATAGAACCACCCAAGGAAGGTAAAGCACCGGTACAAGTAAAGAAATCTTGAATAACACCTTTGCCAATAATGTTACCACTGCCGATTCGGAACTTTTTAGTATGCAAGATAGGGGGTTCATCGGCCGGAGCCTCGGGATTTTCTATGCCATTATTATTGTCCATATTGATGATAATCTCCCCAGTTTCAGATATGGCGGCAAACAAAAAGGTGAGCGAAGAAAAAAGGGCAAAAGAGAAAGAGAGGAGGAGATTGGGAAAGAGAGGGCGAATAAAACGGCAAGGGTGATGTGGGGGAGAGGAAAACGAGAGGCAAATAATGTAATGCGAGAGATAGGGATTGTGATGCTACTTGGTATGGTTGACTTTTGCGCGAACTCCCCGGCAACGGCACCCCCTTCCTCGTGGGCCCACGGTGGCCCTCATGCACTTATTCCTGCACCCATCTTCTTCCTCTGCCTCACACAAACACGAAAACCAACCCACGCACGAGTTCCAGCCCCGTAGCTGTGATTTTCTATCTCCTTGCTCAAAGCACCTCTCGCAAAACTGCTTGGGGAGATTGTTCCTTGGTATGTGACTCCTCCATTGGTCCAATTAGTTTTTGTTCTAGTGCTTTATTCATTGCAAATTTGTGCTACATAGGTGACCATGTTCTTGAGCTTGCATGTCAAATTTATATGGTTCCAATTAGTACCAATGCTTTATATAGGCTCTAGGCACTTGCAGGAGTTGTTGCTACCAATTTTATTGAAGTTGGTTCACTTTTATTTGAAGTTACTAAAAATTTCAGAAATATCTCAGAGGAAGCAATATGTTTAGGTGGATGTTCCAAGGTGGCCCTTCAAGGAAGCAAGGTCCCAGGCTTGCAATACGTGATGCGGACGAGGAACCACCAAGAGATGCTCCTGTGAGGCCTTGTGAATGGCCTTTGGAAAATTTCATGAATCAAGTAGGAATCAAAGAAGAAATTAACGCATATTTGCGCAACGCCAGTCTTGAGGACTTTGAAGCTGACAAATGCCCCCAGTATCATGATCTCACATGTTCATTTGTGAGGAGGTTTGAGTTTTCATCTTCGCGTAATTCTCCTTCAGTCATGTTTGACCTTTATGATAAATCTTATACCATGGACTTAGAGGATTTCACCTCTGCTTGCAAGCTTCCATCATGGGGTAATGTCAGGGATCCCCCTAAATCCGAATATAGAGACTTTCTTGCTAGAATAACTGTGGGGGAATCTAGACATATAACACAAGCCACTATAGGGAGCATTCACTTTCCTGCTATACATTATTTTGCTCTCTTTATAGGTAGATGTATTAATGCTAAGGATGAAGTATGTCACTTGTGTGCTCCTGATCTCAGCATTCTCAGAAGTGCTGTGTTAGGAGACCAATCTTATCATATGGGAGCCATCGTAGCTCGTAGGTTGCATCAGAATAGACATAATGGGGATTTCTTTGGAGGAATTTATGCAACCCGCTTAGCTAATTTTCTTGAGGTAGACATTCGTGAGGGTGACCTGGAATTACCCCCTTCTTATTTAGATTTTGATTCTATGGTTTCCCACCAGTTTGTTGAAAGGACTGAACCACCTCTCCAGTATCGACTAATCTTTGACAGACGTCGTGTAGTCCATATTGCTCTTCTTGCTCCTGCTTTCTTTGATTCACAGGCGAAAAGAAGACATATTATTACCAGAGAGGAAGCAGATGAGTACGAAAGGAGAGCGGAGGCTGCTCGACTCCATGCTACAGCTCAGGCGGCGATAGCCGCTGCGTCACAGTACGACTCCAGCTTCACCTACGGATATCCGCCAGGCCATCCCTGGCAATAGACCAACTTAGGCCAAAAGCCTAAGCTTGGGGGAGTACGTATTTCCTACCGACATTACATTCATGTTTACACACACTCATTGCTAGATGTCGGTGTTCATACTCTTTCACTGTAATATCCATGCTAGTTTATTTTCTTTTTCCTGCTTTCTTCTTGTGTGTTTAATAAACCTTAAGAAAAAGAAAAAAAATATTAGTACTTTATTTCTTTGCTGTAGTAATTAAAACGAAAAACCCAAAAATATTTCCCGTTCTTCTTTTGTTTGTTGGGAGCTTCCCTGTGTAAATAGTTTTTTCTTTTCCTTTCTTTGGGAGTCGAGAAGACCATATTGAAAATGCTTAGTGGCTCATATATGCATGAATGATTATTTAACTTAGAGCCCATATTACTTGTCTTCTCTCTTGAGTTGAATGCTTGCAGATTCCAGCTTAGTCCAATGCACGTGCACTCTTATTATTATTCACATCGTTCGATCGTGCAAGTGAAAGGCAATGATGATGATATATGATGGACTTATTGGGATGAGAAAAGCTGGTATGAACTCGACCTCTCTTGTTTTTGTAAATATGATGATTCATCGTTCTTGATTCAGCTATTATGAAGTAAACATATTTGCAATGACATTTAGAGATTATAGTTGCTTGTGCCATGCTTGATTAGCTATGAGTTATAATGGTTTGCCTTGCATGCCAACATGCTATTAGAATGATTATGATGTGGTATCAGGGGATGGTATCCTCCTTTAAATGAATTGAGTGACTAGACTTGGCACATGTTCACGCATGTAGTTGAATCAAATCAACATAGCCTTCATGATATTTATGTTCATGGTAGATTATATCCTACACATGCTTGTATTCGGTGTAAATTAATTTTGATGCATGTTTACGACTGTTGTCGCTCTCCCAATTGGTCGCTTCCCAGTCTTTTGCTAGCCTTCACTTGTACTAAGCGGGAATACTGCTTGTGCATCCAAACTCCTTAAAATCCCAAAGTTGTTCCATATGAGTCCACTATACCTTCCTATATGAGGTATTTACCTGCCGCTCCAAGTAAATTTGTATGTGCCAAACTCCAAACTTTCAAATGAAATTCTGTTTTGTATACTCGAGCAGCTCATGTTTCAACTAGGGCTGCCCTTATCTTCCATGTTAGGCGGTTATTCTCAAGAGGAGTGGACTCCGCTCCTCATTCACGAGAAAATGGTTGGTCACCGGGATGCCCAGTCCCATGCTTTATGCAAACTAAATCAAAATAATTGCAAACAAAACTCCCCTTGGTACCCGTTGAATGTTGGCGGCACTCGTTGTTTCGAGCAAGCCATGGATTAATGCTTGTGGAGGAAGGGGAGTATAAACTTTACCGTTCTGTTTGGGAACCGCCTATAATTTGTTTAGCATGGAAGATATCGTCATCTCATAGTTGTTGTGTTGACAGCAAAAGTATGCCGCTCAAAATGTTATTCAACCTCTATTTTAAAACTGAGCTCTGGCACCTCTACAAATCCCTGCTTCCCTCTGCGAAGGGCCTATCTATTTACTTTTATGTTGAGTCACCATCCTTCTTATTTAAAAGCACCCGTTGGAGAGCACACTGTCGTTTGCATTCATTGTTATTGGTTTATATTGGGTATGACTTGACTGGATCTCTTTTACCATGAATTACAATGTTTAGTCAGTCCTTGATCTTTAAAGGTGCTCTACATTTATGTTTTGCGGTCTCAGAAAGGGCTAGTGAGATACCATTTTGTTATATCATGTTATAATTATTTTGAGAAAGTGTTGTCATCCGAGTTTTGGTATTATAGCTCGCTAGCTGATTATGCTATTGATATGAATAATTGTGAGACCTTTGTGTTATTGTGAGAATGGTTAGTTCATAATATTTGCTGAAACTTGAATGCTGGCTTTTCATGTTTACAACAACAAGAGCAAACAGAGTTTGTAAAAGTTTTTCTTTTTCTCTTTCAGTTTGTCAACTGAATTGCTTGAGGACAACTAAGGGTTTAAGCTTGGGGAGTTGATACGTCTCCATCGTATCTACTTTTCCAAACACTTTTGCCCTTGTTTTGGACTCTAACTTGTATGATTTGAATGGAACTAACCCGGACTGACGCTGTTTTCAGCAGAATTGCCATGGTGTTGTTTTTGTGCAGAAAATAAAAGTTCTCGAAACGACCTGAAACTCCACGGAATATCTTAGGATAATTAATAAAAAATCCTTGCAAAAGATGAAGACTAGGGGGCCCACACCCTTTCCACGAGGGCGCCCCCTGGGCGCGCCCCCTACCTCGTGGGCCCCCTGGTGGCCCTCCGACGCCAACTCCAACTCCATATATTGGCCTTCGGGGAGAAAAAAATCAGAGAGAAGAAATCATCGCGTTTTACAATACGGAGCCGCCGCCAAGCCCTAATCTTTCTCAGGAGGGCTGATCTGGAGTCCGTTCGGGGCTCCGAAGAGGGGAATTCGTCGCTGTCATCATCATCAACCATCCTCCATCACCAATTTCATGATGCTCACCACCGTGCGTGAGTAACTCCATCGTAGGCTTGCTGGACGGTGATGGGTTGGATGAGATTTATCATGCAATCGAGTTAGTTTTGTTAGGGTTTGATCCCTAGTATCCACTATGTTCTGAGATTGATGTTGCTATGACTTTGCTATGCTTAATGCTTGTCACTAGGGCCCGAGTTCCATGATTTCAGATATGAATCTATTATGTTTTCATGAATACATGTGAGTTCTTGATCCTATCTTGCAAGTCTATAGTCACCTACTATGTGTTATGATCCGGTAACCCCGAAGTGACAATAATCGGAACCACTCCCGGTGATGACCATAGTTTGAGGAGTTCATGTATTCACTATGTGCTAATGCTTTGTTCCGGTTCTCTATTAAAAGGAGGCCTAAATTTCCCTTAGTTTACAATAGGACCCTACTGCCACGGGAGGGTAGGACAAAAGATGTCATGCAAGTTCTTTTCCATAAGCACGTATGACTATATTCAGAATACATGCCTACATTACATTGATGAACTGGAGCTAGTTCTGTGTCACCCTATGTTATGATTGTTACATGACGAACCACATCCGGCATAATTATCCATCATTGATCCGGTGCGTACGAGTTTTCCATATACTGGTTCTCGCTTATTTACTTTTCTGTTGTTACTCTTACAATCACTACAAAATACCAAAAACATTACTTTTGTTGTCTTTACTTTTGTTACCATTACCACCACTATCATATTACTTTGCTACTAAACACTTCACTGCAGATACTAAGTTTCCAGGTGTGGTTGAATTGACAACTCAGCTGCTAATACTTGAGAATATTCTTTGGCTCCCCTTGTGTCGAATCAACAAATTTGGGTTGAATACTCTACCCTCGAAAACTGTTGCGATCCCCTATACTTGTGGGTTATCAGGTGGCATGGCCGGCAGAAGGGCAGGGAGGAGGCGGGGGTTTGGCGGGAGGAATGGAGAAGAGAGGGTGGGAGCGGGAGGAAACGGCAGGAAAAGGGCTTCCAGTCGCCGACTGAGCGGCCCCGCGCCGCTTTTCGCTTGCGCCAGCGCGCCAAGGCGACACTCGGCCGCTTCGGTTTGGGGCGCGATCGCCGGCTCTGGATTTCGCCCAAACCCGCGCTAAACGAGATCCTAGGGGCACAACTAGGCTGATTTTCGGCCACCGGCGCGAAAAAATCGCCTTGGGGGGCCTGTTGGGGGCGCCGCTAGAGATGCTCTAAGACATGTCCCATGGCACCGGCAAGACAAGTAAGCTTTGTGCCACGCCCTCATGAAGCCTCTCTAGCAAAAGATGAGGGCACGCCCGACCGGATCAATTCCTTTCTAGATATCCTGTAACGCCATGCGCCAAAAGCTGAGAACTCCAAGAGGAAGACCGGAACACATCGGTGTCCAGATCCAGGAGTCGGCATGAAGCAGATCAAAGTGAAGGAGCATAGAATAGCAGGGCCAACCACCACAGGGCTCCCTGGATCCTAACGGCCAGATTTGGGCAGTGCCACACCTGGCAACCTCCCGTGACGCAGCCCCATATGACCACGACACCTGTAGCCAGTGCCTCGCCCATGTGAGGATGTGAGGTTGTCCGCCAATCACCGAGATCCTGACCCCTAGTGCGCTGACGCACCACCCAACCTGCTGCCCTACAGGACAAAAGCCGCCACGGGAGAGCACCCTGCCGCCACCATCGGTCGCGTGGGCTTCTCCCTACTGCGTCCTCCAGCAACAGCATGGCGAGAGGAGGGAAAAAAGAGCAGCGCTGGTGCGAGGAGTGCTAGCCACGCCCGAGTTGCCCTGGGCTAGATGATGCACTCACTAGTAGAAAATAGTGCTTACGTTCGGGCCAGATAAGCCCATTAGTCTCGGTTCAGTCATGAATCGGGACCCATGGGCCCATTGGTCCCGGTTCGTGAGGCCAGGGGGCCTGCCGGGCCTCATGGGGGCATTGGTCCCGGTTCATCAGGCCCCTTTGGTCCCAGTTGGTGGGACAAACCGGAACCAATGGGCCTCGCTCCTGGCCCACCACCATTGGTCCCGGTTGGTGGCTTGAACCGGGACCAAAGGCTGCCCTTTAGTCCCGGTTCATTCCATGAACCGGGACCAATGACATGCCTATATATACCCCTCGCCCCTGAGCAGAGCAGTGGAGTGCTCTGTTTTTTCTGGCCATTGAGGGGAGGCTTTTGTGGTGCTCTAGCTCACCTCCTATGCACATGAGGTGTTCGATGGAATGCCCGAGCCACACTACTTAAGCTTTCTCCTCTCCAAGATCGACCTCCAAGCTCCATTTTCCTCAATATTTTTCTAGGTTTAGTGGTCCGTCATGTCCAGTCCCCGTCTTCACCGCCGTCGATCGCCCGCGCCGATCTCATTGCCCACACCACCGTGGTGAGCCTCTTGTACTTATCTTCTTTCTGAAAGGAAAAAAATCTTATTTGTATGTTCTAGATAGATACTTGTATAATTTTCTTACTTTTATTATTGCTTCTTCTTATTTAGTGCGATGGTTTTGGTATCCGCCCCCGTCGGCACTCGTCCTGTCTATGATTCGGATGTGGTATATATTATCTTTGTAACTATTTGGTTCATTTATTGTTTATGACAATTATACCGACCAACGTGACATAGATTTTATTTATCTAGGAGGTATGTGAACTGGAAATTCCAACCGACCCTATTGTCGAGAGGTTAAATTTAGTTGAAGAAGAAAACAATTTCTTAAAGGAATAAATATAAAAAACTGAGGAGGAGAAGATGATATTTGAGTTGCATGTTGCGGATGTCGTCGATGATCACAAGATTGGAACGATTTGAAAATATGCCATTCATACCGAGGCTTGGTATCATTATGCTGTTGGATCAATTGTTACCTTGGTTGCAATTATGATCGCATTTGTTTTCGCATTGAAATGTTTTACATTGTTTCAGTGTATGGTTTAATTAATTAGATGCTCTGGAGAGCTATATGTTGTTCAACGAGAACTATGTATGTACTTTGGTTTTAATGTGATGATGAACTTATATTAATTTGGTCACTTAATTATCTATTCATGATGTTCTTTAATGGTTTTTGACACACTTAATTATATATAATGCAAATAGATGAACCGGCAATGGATGTACGGTGACAGACACACCTCCGAGTACATTAAGGGCATGCATGATTTTCTCAAAGTGGCTGAGGCAAACAAGCAGAATGGTTTTATGTGTTGTCCATGCCCTATCTGTGAGAATATGAAGTCTTAGTCTAACCGGAAAACCCTTCACATCCACCTGCTTGAGAAGGGTTTCTGCCACACTATAATGTTTGGACCTAGCACAGAGAAATAGGGGTTATGAAGGAAGACAACAAAGAAGAAAAGGATGATGACAACTATGTGCCCCCTGAATACGGTGATGTTGCAACAGGGTAAGCTGTTGAAGATCAAGAGGAACCAGACGATGTGCCCGATGATGATCTCCGCCGGGTCATTGTTGATGCAAGGAGTCAGTGCGAAAGTGAAAAGGAGAAGGTGAAGTTCGATCGCACGCTAGAGGATCACAAAAAAGGTTTGTAACCCAATTGCAAAGATGGCAACACAAAGCTCGATACCGTACTGGAATTGCTGCAGTGGAAGGCAGAGAATGGTGTGCCTGACAAAGGATTTGAGAAGCTATTGAAAATATTTAAGAAGAAGCTTCCAAAGGATAAGGAATTGCCCGACAGTATGTATACATCAAATAAGGTTGTTTGCCCTCTAGGATTGGAGGTGCAGAAGATACATGCATGCCCTAATGACTGCATCCTGTACCGTGGTGCATACGAGGATTTGAACGCATGCCCGGTATGCGGTGCATTACGGTATAAGATCAGACGAGATGACCCTGGTGACGTTGACGACGAGCGGCCCCGGAAGAGGGTTCCTGCCAAGGTGATGTGGTATGCTCCTATAATACCACGGTTGAGACGCCTGTTCAGAAACAAAGAGCATGCCAAGTTGATGCGATGGCATAGAGATGACCGTAAGAAATACGGGAAGTTGAGAGCACCCGCTGACGGGTCACAGTGGAGAAAAATCGAGAGAAAGTACTGGGAGGAGTTTGCAGCTGACGCAAGTAACGTATGGTTTGGTTTAAGCGCGGATGGCATTAATCCTTTCGGGGAGTAGAGCAGCAATCACAGCACCTGGCCCGTGACTCTATGTATCTATAACCTTCCTCCTTGGCTGTGCATGAAGCGGAAGTTCATTATGATGCCAGTTCTCATCCAAGGCCCTAAGCAACCTAGCAAAGACATTGATGTGTACCTAAGGCCATTAGTTGAAGAACTTTTACAGCTGTGGATTGGAAATGGTGTACGTGCGTGGGATGAGCACAAACAAGAGGAATTTGACCTGAATGCGTTGTTGTTTGTCACCATCAATGATTGGCCTGCTCTCAGTAACCTTTCAGGACAGACAAACAAGGGATACCACACATGCACGCACTGTTTAGATTACACCGAAAGTATATACCTGGACAAATGCAGGAAGAATGTTTACCTAGGGCATCGTCGATTCCTTCTGACCAACCATCAATGTCGAAAGAAAGGCAAGCACTTCAAAGGCGAGGCAGATCACTGGAAGAAGCCCGCCATGTGTACCGGTGATCACGTACTTGCTATGGTCAATGATTTAAAAGTAATCTTCGGAAAGGGTCCCGGCAAACTATCTATTCCAAATGACACTGAGGGACACGCACCCATATGGAAGAAGAAATCTATATTTTGGGACCTGCCCTACTGGAAAGACCTAGAGGTCCGCTCTTCAATCGACATGATGCACATGACGAAGAACCTTTGCGTGAACCTGCTAGGCTTCTTGGGCGTGTATGGGAAGACAAAAGATACAGCAGAGGCACGTGAGGACCTGCAACATTTGCACGAAAAAGACGGCATGCGTCGAAAGCAGTATGAAGGTCCTGCCAGCTACGCTCTTACCAAAGAAGAGAAGGAAATCTTCTTTGAATGCCTGCTCAGTATGAAGGTCCCGTCTGGCTACTCATCGAATATAAAGGGAATAATAAATATGGCATAGAAAAAGTTCCAAAACCTAAAGTCTCATGACTGCCACGTAATTATGACGCAACTGTTTCCGGTTGCATTGAGGGGGCTTCTACCGGAAAACGTTCGATTAGCCATTGTGAAGCTATGTTCATTCCTCAATGCAATCTCTCAGAAGGTGATCAATCCAGAAATCCTACCATGGTTAAGGAGTGATGTGGCGCAATGTCTTGTCAGTTTTGAGCTGGTGTTCCCACCATCCTTCTTCAATATCATGACGCATCTCCTAGTTCATCTAGTCGACGAGATTGTCGTTATGGGCCATGTATTTCAACAGAATATGTTCCCCTTTGAGAGGTTCATGGGAGTCCTAAAGAAATATGTCCGTAACTGCGCTAGGCCAGAAGGAAGCATCTCCATGGGCCATCAAACAGAGGATGTCATTGGGTTTTGTGTTGACTTCATTCCTGACCTTAAGAAGATAGGTCTCCCTCAATCGCGGTAAGAGGAGAGACTGGGTGGAAAAGGCACGCTAGGAGGGGACTCAATAATATGTAGGGACGGGCATTCTTGGTCTCAAGCACACTACACAGTTCTACAGATTTCTACCTTGGTGACCCCATATGTCGATGAACACAAGAACATTCTGCGCTCCAAACACCCGGACCAGTGTGACGACTAGATTACATGTGGACACATCAGGAGTTTTGGCAGTTGGTTCCAAACACGTCTCAGGTGTGACAACACTGTTTCTGATGACCTGTACTCGTTGGTGAGGTAACCATCTTCGACTATAATGACTTACAAAGGGTACAAGATAAATGGGAATACATTTTACACAATCGCCCAAGATCAAAAGAGGACCAACCAAAATAGTGGTGTCCGCTTTGATGCAACAACCAAGAAGGGAAAGGACACATATTATGGTTACATAGTGGACATATGGGAAGTTGACTATGGAAATGATATTAAGGTCCCTTTGTTTAAGTGCAAATGGGTCAATCTGTCAGGAGGCGGGGTACAGGTAGACCCACAGTACGCAATGACATCAGTGGATCTGAACAATCTGGGGTACACAGACAAGCCATTCATCCTAGCCAATGATGTGGCACAGGTTTCCTATGTGAAGGACATGTCTACCAAACTGAGAAAAAGAAAAGATAAAGAAGAGGGTACATCATACGATGAGCCAAAGCGCCACATAGTTATTTCAGGAAAAAGAGACATCGTGGGATTGGAGGGCAAGACAGACGTGTCTGAAGATTATGAAAAGTTTCATGAAATTCCTCCCTTCAAAGTCAAGGCTGACCCAAGCACCCTGTTAAACGATGAAGATTATCCATGGTTATGGTGCAATAAGCAAAGAACACAAGCGAAGAAAAAGTGAAGACTTTCTATCAACAACTATTATGATGATGCCTTTGATGTAGAATATCACTGCAGTTACATTTGAAAAAATGAAATCCCTTTGTAACAGACGAGTTTTCGTCCGAAACCCTGATACTTCCAAAGAGATTGTCTGTTTTGTAAACGAAGTGCATCCAGTTTGTCGTAACCCTCTCAACTTTTTATCACATGCTATGTGGGTGAAATGATGATACCATGCCAACTTTCAACCTTTTCAGAGTTCATTTAAAATGCTTTTATAAACCTCTAGTATTATGGAAACTAAAATTATAAAAAATTTATGCAACTAAAATAATCAAAGTATTTTCTGTTCAAAACATTAAACGCAAAAAGAATTTTCATAAAATAAATAAAAAAAGCAAAAAAAGAAAAGAAAATAAATAAGTAGAAACAAAATAAAATAAATAAGTAGAAACAAAATAAACTTTAATTAATAAGTAGAAACAAAATAAAATTTAATAAAGTAAAATAAATAAACTTTAATAAAATAAATAAATAAAAAGAATTTTCATAAAATAAATAAAAAAGCAAAGAAGAAAATAAAATAAATAAGTAGAAACAAAATAAAATAAATAAGTAGAAACAAAATAAACTTTAATATATAAGTAGAAACAAAATAAACTTTAATAAAGTAAAATAAATAAACTTTAATAAAATAAATAAAAATAGCAACATTAACAAGAAAAAAATAAAATAAATAAAGCAAAAAAAAGTGCCACCTACTGGGCCACCATGGCCTGAATACGACTAGAAACCCAATCATGGGCCAGGATTCTGGCCCGCAGAAGGTCCAGTAGGCCCACAATTACACAGTGATAGGTTAGGCCCGAAAGCCTGTAGTTGAGAGGAGCTCGAGAGGGTGGGCGCAGCAGCGCTTATAAACCACTCTCGAGTTCTCTCAACTAGCGAGGTGGGACTAAACTTTTGACGAGGGCAGCACAAGGCCTTTGGTCCCGGTTGGTGCCACCAACTGGGACTAAAGGGTGGCATTGGTACCGGTTCGTGGCACCAACCGGGACCAATTCCCCCCTTTAGTCCCGGTTGGTGCCACCAACGAGGACCAAAGGCCTCTGCTTCCCGCCCTTTGGGCTGCTGAAAAGAGACCTTTGGTCCCGGTTGGTGGCACCAACCGGGACTAAAGGTTGGCTTTGGTCCCGGTTGGTGCCACGAACAGGGACCAATGCTCTGGCTATATAAGCCAACACATTGCAAATTTTCAGCAGTTTCTCATTCTCCCCGCTGCCGACACCGCCCTCTGCCCCGACACCCTGCTCGTCGTCGCTGTCGCCCACGCCCGTCATCGCCATCGTCGTTGCCCGCGTCCGTCGTCACCATCCCCGTCGCCGCCCGCGCCCCACACCACCCCGACGCCATTGCCGCACGCCACCCCGCACCATCGCCGTCACTTCCCCGCGCCGCCCCGACACCGTCGCCGCCCAGCGTCGCCCCAACACTGTCACCGGCCCGCGCAGCCCCGTGCCACCACCGCCCCAACGTCGTGCCGCCCCGCGTCACCCCGACGCCGTTGCTGCCTCGCGCCACCGCTGCCTTGACGCCGCGCCGCCCCATGGTCCGGCGTCTTCCGATGTTTTTTTTTCATATATGTACATATGTTTTTTTTCATATGATGTTTTTTTGTGCATATGATGTTCCATATAATGTTTTTTTCATATATGTACTAATTTTTTTATTTAGGTTGTTAATTAGTAGATATCAATTTTAGGTTAGTGTAGAGGAAAAGGTAAAATAAGAAAAAGGAAGAAAAGAGGAAGAAGGAAGAAGGAAGAAGAAGAAACAGAAGGAGTGGAAAAAGGAAAATAAGAAGAGGAAGAAGGAGAAGAAAAAGGAGAAGAAGAGGAGAGGAAGAAGAGGAGGAGAAATAAATAAGTAGAGAAAAAAAGAGAGGAGAAGGCGAAAGGAATAGAAGAGAAGAAGAAAAAAAAATAGAGTAATTTCTATTTTTTTCTTCACCTCTATTCCTTTCTTCTTCTCCTCTTTTTCTTCTTCTCTTTTTCTTTTCGATCTTCTCCTGTCTCTATTCCTTTCTTCTTCTCCTCTTTTTTTTCTTCTTCTTCCTCTTCTTATCTTTTATCGGGTATATATGTCGTTGTCGATATACCAGCTCCCTGATAACTTCGACACAAGGGGGGGGGTCGGCTAAGGAGAAGTTTCGTTTAGTTTTAGGATTATTTTAGTTTATGTTTAGTTTAGGAAGAAGGAAAAGAAAAAGGAGAATAAGTTGAGAAATAAACAAGAAGAGGAAAAAAGGAAAAAAAAGAGGAGAATAAGAAAGGAATAGAGGAGAAGAGGAAAAAATTAGAAAAAATTCTATTTTTTCTTC
>NC_041385.1:86943716-86970490 GCF_002162155.2 Triticum dicoccoides
CATGAGGAGGGGGGAGGAGGTCGAGGGGTCGAGGGGTCGAGGGTTCGAGGGTCGAGGGTTCGAGGGTTCTAGGATTCTAGGGTTAAGGGTTCTAGGGTCGAGGGTTCGAGGGTTGTCGAGGGGCTGAGGGTTCGAGGGTCGAGGGTCATCGAGGGGTCGAGGGTTCGAACGTCGAGGATCGCCGAGGGGTCGAGAGGTTGCCTAGTGTCAAAGTATTGAAGAAATCCATGGCTTCATCATTAATCGGAAGTAACTGGGGCATGATGGTATGAAGTTCTCCAAAGTTATTCTGGAACAGAGTCCCGGATAGGATAATCCGCCTTTTGGTACAAATTTCAGCAAAGGCCTTCCAAATAGCGATATTCGGAAGGCTATTTCTGTGCTTTGTACCAAAAAGCAAATTATCCTATCTGGGATTCCGTTCCCAAATAACTTTGGAGAGCTTTGTACCATCATGCGCCTATTACTTTCGCCTAATGATGAAGACATGGTTTTGTAGAATCCTTTGACACTAGACAAACATGACATGAGGGGGTCGAGGGTCAGGAACTAGGGTAGAGGGTCATGGATCGCCGAGCAGTCGAGGGTCGTGAACTAGCTAGGGTCGAGGGTCGAGGGTCGCCAAGGGGTCGAGGGTCGAGGGTCGAGAATCGAGGGTCGTCGAGGGGTCGATATACCCCCTCTCTGATAACTTCGACATGAGGAGGGTCGATATACCCCTCCCCGATAACATTTTTTTCTATGTATATGTCGTCGTTGTCGATATACCCCCTCCCCAATAATTTCGATATTTCCATTTCTCATGTTTGTATATTAATTGCCATGTTGTAATATTTGCAGAACTATGGATCAACAAAGAGACTTCAAACAAGAAGAGATATTTGGGGACATAATCCACGACGGACGTGATGTCATGTCATTTCTCAACGACATCAGAGAAGGTCTGCAAGGAGAGGAAGCAGGCTACGGTGATCAAACAATGGAGGATGAAAGTCATGATCGTGATGGTGGCTCCGGCGACCGTGATGACGACTCCGGTGACCGAACGGCGTCGGGATCAGCTGTTGCAAAGTCCGGCGATATATATATATATATATATATATATATATATATATATATATATATATATATATATATATATATATATATATATTAAGCATGTGCTAACTAGCTAATTGATGCATTAATTGCTTTTGTATGTACATATATTAACTCTTCTTTCTTCTTTTATATAGCCCTCTGGATCAAGCAATACTTCAGTAAAGAAGCGAGGCCCAAAGAAAAAGTTGCGCCCGGATGAAAGGTTCACGATCACAGAAATCGTGCGTCATGGCCAACCGATTAAACCCCTCCGGACCAAGGAAGCATTTTCTGTTCAGTGTGGGGTTCTTGTTAGGGACATGATCCCGATCAACATCGAGCTATTGGATTAGCCTAAGAAGGAAGAGCTTCAAGTTTCTTTCGTCGAAGATAGACAGAAAGAAGATCTTTGGGAAGCGCTGAAGGTAAATTTCACCCTACCGGAAGAGGAGGTTCCGAAGAATCCAGTTATAGAACCATTGTTCAAGTCATGTGCTCTCAAGAAGATGGCAGATCTATTCAGGAGGTGGAAGAATGAGTTGAAAACAACGTATGTCGACCAAGACAAGACTCAAGAATTCACTGGCCGATTTAAGAAGATAAGAGATCACTGGCCCGCATTTGTGGCCAACAAGACATCGGAGAGGAGTAAGAAGATCTCAGCAACTAACAAGATAAATGCTGCAAAGAAGGAGCATCACAATCGCACGGGGTCAGGTGGCTACCTCAAAGCCCGGCCTTTGTGGGACAAGGCTGTGCAGGACCTGATTGCTAAAGGGGTCGAACTTGAGACAGGCATGCCAGGCTCTGTTGCGTGGCAGGTTGGGTTTCCTGACGCAGGCGGTTACAAAAACCAAGAGAGGAGGAGGAAAGTGGAGCAGAGCAAACTGCAGGAGCTTAAGGGAAGGGTAAGAAAGCTAGAGGAACGAGATGTTGAGAACCAGCAGCTGCGAGATCCTGCCCAAGAAGCTACCCCGCCGTCTTAGCGGAGAAGCAGTGTGGCTTCCACCGAGCTCGTTCAGCAGCCTGACTTGATGGGTCCTAGCTACCCCGTGGATTTTATCATGGATTCACACCAGTGCCACCTTATGATGCAATGGCTTTAGCTCAAAGTCAAGGCGGTTGTCGGCTCTGTGTTCCCTCCTTCACCCGGAGCAACTTTTCACTGCAGTCCGATTCCACAAGGCTATGCAGTTCTGATGGTGGACGAAATAACAGAGGGACTTGAGGAGCTCCAGCTTGACCACCCTACAGGTGATGGGGAGACTCAGCTGGGTCTTGATATGCATACTCTGTGTCTATGGCGGAAGGAGCACATCAAGCTTCTGAACTTCACGGCTTCTGCTAGTCAGTTGGGCACTCTGCCTCCTCTGGCGAGTGATCAGGGCACTCCGCCTCCTGCTCCGGCGTGTGAGGGCGGTAGTACTCCGCCTCCTTCTCCGCCTGCTCCGCGCGCCTGAGCAGCCCGCCTCCTCCTTCGCCGCCTCATAAGCGATGGCGGAACACAAACGCCGCTGTTCTGGCTGCTCCGATGCGTCGTAGCAGTCCGCCTCTGGCTGCTCCGCCTCTTGCGCAACGAAAGAAGACAGTCGCCGCCGATCCGGCTGCTTCGACATCTAACAGTACAGCCAAAGGCGGGAGGTAATACGGATTCGGTCCATCGTCTCTCAAGCCTCTAGAGAAGTTACCATACGAGAGGAGCGCTGAGGAAAACCAGAAGATCTCTGAAGGCCAAGTGAATGACTTCTTTCGATCGGTAAAATCTAAGAAACATCCACCTACGAAGGAGAAGATAGATTCGGTGAAAGCGAAGCGCACTATAGATGCCCTGCAGCGACCAACACCGCCTCCGTCGCAATCCAACTATGACCACATCATTGAAAGGACATATAAGTAAGAGGAGTGGTCGGGAAGTACTTGCACTGATCAAAGGCTAGCAGAACAAAGAAAAGGAAAAAAATCCCCAGCTCGGCAAACAAGCGAAGCAATCGTGCCCCCCGCTCAATGTGTCTAGCGATATCGTCGCTAATCTTCCGGGGATGCTGCCCGATACCAATCCTGGAGATTACATGACCGATGACGATGCATTTTTTTTGAAACAATGGAGGTGGACACATTAAGATTCGAGCACGGGAAGCCTCTCGTCAGACCTGATACTTCCCTAACAACGATGATGCGAAGATTCCATGATTTCTACATGGATATCTGCGGGAAGTCTGGGAAAAATACTTTGTCGCTGAGAGTTAAAGACGAGCACGACCTCGTTGGAATTGATGTGTTGTTAGTTCCATATGAGGAGTTCTTCCAGTTTTTGAATCAAAAGGCCCTCGATAAAACAATCATCACTTGCTACTGTCTGTAATTACTACTTCTCTTTAATTAATTAAGTCTCTATATATAGCTCAGCTCTTTCATTGCATGTATATATAATTATCCTCACTATATTATGCAGATTGAAGATCGCCAAATTGAAGAGAAGACAAGTAGGTGATATTGGGTTAACATAAATCTCATAGATGAATGGAGTGTTAAACATGATGCCAAACAAACCGAGGCCAACTTGCTCGCATCATTACTTTGAAATCAAAACAAGGCTACAATACTCTTTCCTTACGAATACAAGTGAGTGTTACTGTCTTGTGCATATTCGGTTTCCCTTATTACTCGAGGTTGTAGTAATGTAATTGATGAGTTATGCATGCTTGCGCAGCTTCCACTTTATTCTGCTAGAGATTAAGCTTGAGCAGGGACTAGTAACCTTTATAGACTCCAAACGAAAAAAGCTGGAGTAGTATGCGACCATGACTAAAGTGCTCGAGAAGTAAGTTCAATCGATCATTATCGCACCATATCGGCAACTTGGCTCATTTCCTGATATCAAGTAATTTCTTTCTTTGTCTAGCAGGGTTTGGAAAAAGTTCATAGCACAAGCTCTGAGACTGACGGCGCAGCTGCGAAAGTAAGTACTAGCTACTATCTAGTTCCGCGCATCTCCCATTGATTCTAGCTAGTTTCATCAATACCGTTTAGCATGCTTGCTTATCAGTTTGATTGACCTCTATTTCTTGTAAAGTGGTTGTGGCAGGAACCCGGGAATGACTTCTGTGGAAACCACATTTGCGAGTTCATCCACCACACCACCTGTGAGCGGGGCTACTCTAAACAACAATATGAAGTGCGTAAGCAATAATATTCACAATTTTTTTATTACCATCATTTGTGTTCAGTTTCATTCATATATATGTATTGACCCCCTTCTTGAAATTAGATGTGGCAGATGCGGGATGAACTCCTACCACAAGATCGCATACAAGCAATTCAAGAGGAATTTGCGGGATTCTTTCTTGACCACATCATCGACAAACACAGAGAATACCATGTGGAAGTTGAGTTCAGATGTTAGGGGATGTAAGAGATCTTATATTGTATATATATATGTAGCTAGTAGCGTTGGATAGATATACTAAAACTTGTTGTTCGACCAATCTATCGGAGAAGGAGAGGTCGATCACTTCTCTCTATGTATATGTTCATGACGATCTTTTGTAATTGATGGTTTCCTTCATTTGCTTACTAGCTAGCTAGCATGTCGAGTCCTCTCTATACGTGGCATCGACCAAGCACGAAGATAACAGAGGACACTTCT
The DNA here is from genome assembly GCF_002162155.2 of Triticum dicoccoides. Classification (NCBI taxonomy): domain Eukaryota; kingdom Viridiplantae; phylum Streptophyta; class Magnoliopsida; order Poales; family Poaceae; genus Triticum; species Triticum dicoccoides. The sequence goes on from NC_041385.1 coordinate 86,948,443, forward strand.
CTCTATTAGCTAGCAAACACAATATATGAAACCCCTAAATTAACCCTACAAAACCCCCAAAACCCCCACCCCCCCTTCAGAAAAAAAACAAAAAACCCAGCCCCTGAACTGCTGACGTGTGGAAGCCTTTTGGTCCCGGTTGGTGGCACCAACCGGGACAAAAGGTCCCCCTACCTGGGCAAGCGGCAGCGGCCACGTGGAGCCCCATCTGTGTTGGTTCCTGGGCGAACCGGGACTAAAGGTATAGGGCTTTAGTAACGACCCTTTAGTCTTGGTTCCGGAATCGGGACAAATGGCACTCACGAACTGGGACGAATGGCCCTTTTTCTACTAGTGAGTGCGATCCTTTTTTCGCCGAGCGAACTCGTGAGTCGCCCTGGTGAGAGCTCCTGAATATTGTGAACATGAGAAAGAAACACTCGCGTTGATCCTAGCGGGCGGCTCGCAACCGCGAAACCCTAGCCACCATCCCCATCTCATCTCCTCTTGCTCATGTTGTCGCCTGCTGTTGAATTAGGTGTCAGTTTTTTTGGAGAGAACATCGATCAACTTTATTCATCAAAGAACACCATTACATAGAGTTCCTAGGATACAGTCCAGAATAGAATGGAAAATACCCAGATTAACAAAGTGCATACATGATATAGCTGATAGATGAGCTGCTACATACAATGCCGGCGAACGTGCTTTATGACAACATGACTTTCTTTTCTCCTCTGTTTGGTAACCATTGGCGATGGAGTAACAGCGAGATTTTCACCCCAAGTGGTTGCATCCCCGATGATAGAGATCATAGCAGTTGTTGAAGCCATGAGGAAGACTGCCCACATCGCAATGTTCAACTCGGGTGCATGGTCTTTTCTGTAAAGTTCTTGGTCTAGGATGTTATTATCTTTTCTTTAGAGATCCTTGGAGCAGATGTATTGAAATTCAATTGAATGAAGTTATTTCTGGGTCCTTCGGGACCCAATATCATGTTCAAAAAACTGATTAATCCTGGATGGGCATAAAGTTTGATATTTTGAATTGAAAGGCTCATAGTACTAGTAAAAGATACCATGCATGCAGTTTCATAGGGCATGTTTGGTAGCTCACATGCTTGTCAACCAGGTTTTGTGGATGCAGTTTCGGCCCATTTGATAGCGTACAAACACTATTGAGCGTGCATGCAACGTTGTTTAAAGCACCTCTCAGCCTGGCTCCGGAGAGACGGTGGACCCGACCATTTCTAGCGAGCCAGGTCTAAACGGACGCAAAAGTCTCCATCGAGCCGATCTGATGCCTCGGATGGTGCAGTTTGTACATAGGTTTGCATGTGTTCGCATTTTGCTCAACTCCTTTATCTCCTTCACATAATGTTTTATAATCTACACAATGGTGCTTCAATTCGAGATAAGCTCTACATGGAAAAGATGCACATCGATATTGGGGTTTTATTTAGGCGATCATTTCCAAATTTTGGGGAATGTAAATCTTTAATTCGAGTATGTTTAATGTTTTTAGACACATTTTGATAAATTCTCCGCACATGGTCTACTGTTTGAAATTTCCTTTGACAAATAGCTTCATATCGTAGTTTGAAACAACTTTGAAAGAACATGCAGTGCGTGAGGGAGTCCTGGATTAGGGGGTCCTCGGACAGCCGGACTATATTCATATGTCGGACTGTTGGACTATGAAGATACAAGATTGAAGATTTTGTTCCGTGTCTGGGTGGGACTCTCCTTTGCGTGGAAGGCAAGCTTGGCGATTCGGATATGTAGATTTCCTTCTCTATAACCGACTCTGTGTAACCCTAGCCCCCTCTGGTGTCTATATAAACCGGAGGGTTTAGTCCGCAGGACAAGAACAATCATAATCATAGGCTAGCTTCTAGGGTTTAGCCTGTACAATCTCGTGGTAGATCAACTGTTGTAATACTCATATCATCAAGATCAATCAAGCAGGAAGTAGGGTATTACATCCATAGAGAGGGCCTGAACCTGGGTAAACATCGTGTCCCCTGCCTCTTGTTACCATTAGCCTTAGACGCACAGTTCGGGACCCCCTACCCGAGATCCGCCGGTTTTGACACCAACATTGGTGCTTTCATTGAGAGTTCCACTGTGTCGTCACCATAAGGCTTGATGGCTCCTTCAATCATTCACAACGACGAGGTCTAGGGTGAGGTTTTCCTCCCCGGACAGATCTTCGTATTCGGCGGCTTCACACTGTGGGCCGACTCGCTGGGCCATCTAGTGCAGATCGATAGCTATGCCCCTGGCCATCAGGTCAGGTTTGGAAGCCTGAATTATACTGCCGACATCCGCGAAGACTTGATCTTCGACGGATTCGAGCCCATGACAGGTGCGCCCTACAACCGCAATGAGCATGACTTAGATCTGCCATCGGACGGTGATCAGGAGATCACACCTGCAGCTGCCCCGGCTTTAAATCCGGAGCAGATCGTGCCATCCAAGGACGGGTGGATGGACCCCACCACGGAGGCCGCACACTCAGCGGCGATAGAGCCGAACACCGATCTCACTTTGAAGGAGGTCTTTGTGTCGGACCCTCAGAGTCGTCTCCGGCCATAGGCTCCGAACCATGTACGTCCGTGACCATCGTACCTAACTGGGCGCCGATCATGGAGTTTAGCTCCACATATATCTTTCAGCACTCGCCCTTGGGCGACATGCTAAATACATTAAAGTCTCTCTCTCTCTCTGTTAGAGGACTCTTGGCCGAACTATGCCCGGCTTGAGTGGGAAGCGGACGACGAAGGAATTCGCTGCCCACCCACCACCCACTTAATAGCCACTGTCGACAACTTAACTGACATGCTTGATTTCGACTCCGAAGACATCGACGGTATGGACGACGATGCCAGAGAAGAACAGGAACCACTGCCCACAGGGCGCTAGACAGCCACCTCATCATACGACATATATATGGTGGACACACCCAAAGAAAACAATGGCTAGGATCAAAAGGATGCAACGGAGGGTGACCCTATGGAGAAGCAACCTAAGCGCCAACGTCAGCAGCACCGCTCTGAACCCCGCCATAACAAAAACAGTGATACCGGCACCAGAGACAATAGCACTCCGGATGATGCCGTAGACGAAAACAATCCCACCGAGCCAAGCTTCAAGCAGGCCGGACGGGAGAACGGGCAAGCTAGCCCCGATGAACAGGAAATGGATGAAGATTCGAAGGATGACAATTACATGCCCCTCTCCAAAGACGAGGTGAGCCTCGGCGACGAAGAATTTATCGTGCCGGAGGATTCCGTCGAGTAGGAGCGCTTCAAGCGCCGGCTTATAGCCACTACAAAGAGCCTGAAGAAAAAACAGCAGCAGCTTAAAGCTGATCAAGATCTGCTCACTGACAGATGGACTAAAGTCCTGGCAGCCGAGGAATACGGACTCGAGCACCCAAACAAAAGCTACCCGAGGTGGAGGTTGTTACCTCAATTCGAGGATGAGGCACTAGAGCTTATACTACCAGCGTAGGATGCGGCTGACCGACCACCTCGTGGCTGAGATAAAGCGGCGTATCAGCCCGAACACTAGCCCGCACCACGTCACCGAACAACTAAAAACACCAAGGCCCGGGGCTACATGCATGACCTGAGAGACGAACTGGAAAGCAAAGCAGGACAGTCAAGATCAATCTACGGAACACGGGGGCGTGCCCTAACGCGTGACGATGATCGCCACACCGGATATACTAAATACAAATCCGTTCGGGCCGGATACAGCAGACTAGATTCATCTGAACTTCATCGCGATGTAGCCCGGCACAGAGGCACCGCACACCCTCTATGCTTCACTGACAAAGTAATGGAACATGAATTCCCAGAAGGGTTTAAACCCGTAAACATCGAACCGTATGATGGAACAACAAATCCTGCGGTGTGGATCGAAGATTTCCTTCTCCACATTCACATGGCCCGCGGCGATGATCTACACGCCATCAAGTATCTCCCACTAAAACTCAAAGGTCCAGCTCGGCATTGGCTGAATAGCATGCCGACAAACTCCATTGGCAGTTGGGAGAACCTGGAAGACGCATTCCTTGACAACTTCTAGGGCACTTATGTGCGGCCACTGGATGTGACGACTTAAGTCACATAACCCAACAGCCCGGAGAGTCAGCCAGGAAATTCTGGACTCGGTTCTTAACTAAAAAGAATCAAATTGTTGACTGCCCGGACGCCGAAGCCCTATCGGCCTTTAAGCATAACATACGTGACGAGTGGCTTGCCCGACACCTCGGCCAAGAGAAGCCGAAGTCCATGGCAGCCCTCACAACACTCATGACCCGCTTTTGTGCGGGCGAGCTGGTTGGTTCGTAGCAACAACACATCAAGAAATCCTGGCACCTCAGATGCCAGAGGTAGCAACGGAAAGCCCCGACGCAACAACATAAGCGTCGCAATAATGGCGATAACACCGAAGACATGACCGTCAATGCCGGATTTAGTGACTCCAAACCCGATCAATGGAAAAAGCCATTTAAAAGAAACAATCCGGGCCCGTCTAGTCTGGACCGCATACTCGATCGTTCATGTCAAATCCAAGGCACCCCCGATAAACCAGCCAACCACACCAACAGAGAATGTTGGGTATTTAAACAGGCCGGCAAGCTAAACGTTGAAAGCAAGGAAAAGGGGTCGAATAGTGATGACGACAAGGAGCCCCGGCCGCTGAACATAGTAGGACAGAAGAAATTTCCTCCCCAAGTGAAAACGGTAAATATGATATACGCCACCCATATTCCCAAGAGGGAGCGGAAGCACGCACTAAGGGACGTCTACGCGATGGAGCCAGTCGCCCCAAAGTTCAACCCAGGGTCTTCCTGCCCGATCACCTTTGATCGCAGGAATCATCCGACCAGTATCTATCACGACGGCTCAGCCGCACTAGTCCTTGACCCCATTATCGACGGATTCCACCTTACAAGAGTCCTTATGGACGGTGGCAGCAGCCTGAACCTGCTTTATTAGGATACAGTGCGTAAAATTGGTATCGATCCCTCAAGGATCAAACCCACCAAAACCACCTTCAAAGGTGTCATACCAGGTGTAGAGGCCCGTTGTAGAGGCTCAATCACACTGTAAGTGGTCTTCGGATCCCCGGACAACTTCCGAAGCGAGGAGTTAATCTTCGATATCGTCCCCTTCCGCAGTGGTTATCATGCACTGCTAGGACGAACCACATTCGCTCGATTCAATGTGGTGCCACACTACACATACCTCAAGCTCAAGATGCCCAGACCCCGTGGTGTTATAATAGTCAATGGGAATACGGAGCGCTCTCTCCGTATGGAAGAGCACACTGCAGCCCTTGTAGCAGAAGTACAGAGCAGCCTCCTTTGGCAGACCTCCAATTTAGCGATAAAGCCCCAGGACATGATCAAGCATGTCCGGAGTACTCTACAACAGGATCGTCCGGCCCGTCCAGAGCTTGTCTAGCAATTCGGCCTCCGTCCTAGTCCCAGTCAAGCGGTGTAGTTTGTGCCGCGCGTACATAATTACGCACTCAAAATACCATGGGCACAGACGGAGGCAAATCTAGACAGCGGTCCACAATGTGGCTCAACCGCCCCGGGATCCGCATACCTTCACCTTTTTCTCTCTTTTAGGTTCTTCTCTTTATGAGGCTCTTCTGGTAACCTTATCACAGGACCCATCGCGGGCTGAATATACCAAGGAATCAAGGAGCTTTGACATACAAGGGAATCCCCAGGTGGTCTCTGCCAACGATCGTTATACCTGTTTTACATACCCACATGCAGCTCACTCTTGGTAAAGGCATGTCAAATAGCCCTACTTGCTTATCACACTACTTGTATACATATGCCTTGACGTATCATACTAATAACAATGGAAAACAATTTACAGCATTAGCTTATTATTTCATTCATTTTCCTTGACTGTGTATTTCTTACAAAATTGCACCCGTACATTCTGGTACATTTAGTTTGCCAGGGGCTTCAGTGTACCCCATAACACGGCAGGAAAGTCTGAACACTTTTGACAGTGCGGCACCCCGAACATATAGCATTATATGCATCAGCTCCGAATCATGTCTTGGGTCAAATGGTGGGTTTGCCCGGCTCCCATGCTACCTTAAGTTCCGCTATATCAGCTAAGGCGGCACGGGGAGAACTACTGCGATTGTGTCCCGGTTCTCCCGGACGAGCAACTCGGTAGAGAAAGCTGAAAACTGATTGTCATGATGCGGCAAGAGCTGGTCGTAGTTCGAGAGGTTACAAATCCTTAAAGATTTTTTAGGCGTGTATAGCGCCCCAATTTCGGCCTTCCGAATACCAGGGGCTACGCCAAAATTTAAAATTATAGAACTTCTATGGCTAAAGTGAGGGTGATAAAGCTTTATAACTCCGATTGCCTTGTCCGTTGCACTAAACACCTCCTTAAAGGACCAAAAACTTGGATAAAGAGTGTTTAGATTTATCCCGAACACCCCTGTGCTGGTTACATGGGGGGCAGAAGCCGACGACTTGCCAACTCTCAGATTTTGTAAACGGCCGCACAGGAGGTAAAATTTTAAATCAACAAGCATTATATTGCGCAAATGAACTTGTTTCATATTACATGATAAAATGAATGTATTCATTCAAAGATCACATCCTTTGTACATTGCTCCACCACAAGGCGGGAGCCCTTCAGGACGCTGTTATAACATTTTTCGGGTCGGCGGTGCTCCTTGCCCTCCGGTGGCCCATCGGTCATCAGCTTTTCGGCATCCATCTTCGCCCAGTGCACTTTTGCATGGACGAAGGCCATCCGCGCACCTTCAATGCAAACCGACCGCTTTATGACCTCCAATCGGGGGCAGGCACTCACGAGCTGCTACACGAGACCGAAGGAGCTGCTGGGCATTGGCTCGGCAGGCCACACTCGGACTATGAGGTCCTTCATGGCCAGTTCGGCTGCCTTGTGTAGCTCGACCAGTTGCTTCAGCTGGTCGCTCAAGGGCATCGGATGTTCCGTCCCAATATATTGAGACCAGAACAGCTTCTCCATTGAGATCCCTTCTTCGGCTCGGTAGAACTCCGCGGCATTAGATATGCTACGCGGCAGATCCGCAAATGCTCCTGGAGAACTCCAAATTCGGGTAAGTAAAAGGAATGTCTCCCTCACATGCTTGCTTTGCATAATGAATGCCTTGCCCGCCGCAATCTTCTTGGCCGCCTGGATCTCTTGGAGGGCCTTCTGGGCTTCGGCCTTGGCGCCTTGCGCACTCTGGAGGGCCTTAGGAAGCTCGGCCTCTTGAGTCTTAGAGTCACGCTCCAAGAACTCGTATTTCTGGACGAAATCCTAGAGCTCTTGCTGGACCTCGTTGACACGGGCCTCTTGCTTCTCGCGCTCGGTGCGTTCCTTGCCCGCCTTGTCCTCAGCCTCGGCCAGTGCCTTCTTCAGGGCCGTTGTCGTGGGCCCTATAAAAGTTCACGACACTTCTATCAAGTAAAAACCATCTATCCTTTATAAATATATAGATGAGGTATTGCGTACCTTGACTTTCCTCGAGCTGCCTCTTCACGAGGCCGAGCTCTCCCTCGGTTCGCTCCAGGTCCTGATTTAGTCCAGAGACCTCTGCAGTATGAGCGGTAGCGGCCAGCAACAACACCTGCTTATTCACATAAGACATCTTCTGTTAGACTCCTGCGAACATTATTTGATCCTCTGTTTGGCTTTTCCTTCTGAACACCAAACAGAGCATCAGGGGCTGGTGTCAACACTGTGATATTTTCTTACAATTTTATTACCTACCTCAAAGCCTGTTAGAAGGCTAGCGCAGGCTTCGGTCAATCCGCTTTTGGCGGACCGGACCTTCTCAATCACCATACTTATAAGAGTACGGTGTTCTTCATCAATGGAAGCGCTACGCAGCGTTTCCACCAAGTTGTCCGGTGCCTCTGCATGGACAGAGGTCGTTGGTACAGGTGGCTCGCCCCGCTTAAGGGGAGGCTGGCTGCCCGAATCCGGAACCACTTGGGTTTCCGGAGCCGTATTCGGCTGGGGGCCAAACTGGCTGCGGCCCCCTTTACCGGAGTCCATGGGGGTCCTCCCCCCATGTGCCCGGCGACTGGGATTTCGCCTGGAGGCATCTCCGGAATGGCCTCCCCTTGGCCTGGTATCCTTCGAGACAGCACGTCGGTGTCTTCAGTAGCCTTGGGAGAGGAGGCCGTTGGAAGCGAATCATTGTTCATCGCCGCCGCGTCCAGAGACCCCTTCGAAGAGGAGGATATCTCGATGTTGGATTTGGCTTGACTACAGGTGCACATTTCGTTTGGTGAGAAGCGATACAACAAACATACTGAAAGTACTATTGTGTTCGGATACTTACGACTTGGCCACGGGCTTGAACCTGGGTTCCCACTCCTTGCCGCTGTAAGTGGCTGCGGTGCAATGGTCCGGAAGGAAGGTTTTCCCCTTCTTGGACACCTTGGCCCTCCCCTGCGGGGTGGCCTTCCTCTTCTTTCTCCCCCGGTAGGGCAGGGGCATGGATTTCCTCTTCCTCCTCCCCGTCTTCAGAGGAGGAATGTGACTTGGTGTCTTCGGACGTCGTGTCCGATACCACCTTGCGCCAGAGATCGTATCTGGTCCCCGCGGCCATCTTCTTGGCCTTCTTCTCCGGCACCTCATAGGGCGTCGGAAACAACATTTTCGTTATAAGAGGCGATTTTGGATCTTCAGGAAGCGGATCCGGTAGTTAATCTGCTCCGCTACCGGTACCCAGGCCTGAAATATTGGCATGGAGGCTTAGGTTCCTCCCGCGGATGTGCTAGTAAAAGACATATCTTGCAAATATGAAAACTCACCGGATTGACTTGGCATCTTGTGCTGAGCCTGCAATCTTCAGTTGTGGGCGGTGGTACCTCGTTGGCCTTGAACAACACCTTCCAGACGTCTTCATGCATCAGGTCGAAGAGCTCTCGCAGCATTTGGTGTACGGCCGGGTCGAACTCCCACAGATTGCAGGTCCGTCTCTAGCATGGAAGAATCCGGCGAAAGAGCGTAACCTGGACCATGTTGACCAGCTTGATTTTCTTGCTGATCATATTTTTGACGCATGTCTGAAGTCCGGTTAGTTCATCCGCTGAGCCCCAGGCTGCGCCCTTCTCTTTCCAGGAGGTGAGCCGCATGGGTATGCCGGATTGGAATTCAGGGGTCGCCGCCCAGTTGGCGTCGCACGGCTCGGTGATGTAGAACCACCCTGATTGCCACCCCTTCACGGTTTCCACAAAAGAGCCTTCGGGCCAGAAGACATTGGGCATCTTGCCCACCATGGCGCCTCCGCACTCTGCTTGGTGGTCGCTCACCACCTTTGGCTTCACATTGAAGGTCTTCAGCCAGACGAAGTGAGGTGTGATGCAGAGAAAGGCCTCGCACACGACGATGAACACCGAGATGTTGAGAATGGAGTTGGGGGCCAAATCATGGAAGTCCAGCCCATAGTAGAACATTAGTCCGGTGGTAGGGATGATCTGCCCTTCGGTCGGAAGCCAATGCACGATGTCTGCGGAAAAGTATCCGACCTCCCAAAGCTTCTTGATGTCCTCCTTCTTGACGGAGGAGGCCATCCACTTGCCTCCCGCTCTGGACATGTTCGGAATGATTTTTGCAGAGAAGGCGAGAGCTTGGGTGTTGGGGCTCGAGAATGGATGAGCAGAGGAAGAAGAAGGCATGGGTAAAAAGAGGAGTAACCCTTATCTCTTTATAAAGGACGCAGAAGTCATGCGCCTCCCCACTTGCCCTAAAAACTCGCTTATTCCCCAAGCGCCATGTTGATGGCGCGGTTGGGTTACCCACACCCGTATTGATGAGAATCCCGGGATAAGGGGACATGATCTCTGCTTCAACAAGATGTGCCAATAAAACCACCTTGCAACATGTGCAGTAGCAGGTTGAGAAAAACGGTTCGAATAATGACTGGACCGCGGCGTGATGTCACACTACGAAAAATTGTCAGCAGATTAGAGTCGTGGAATATCGTACTCTCTACGGTGGTATGTGGAATTTGTTTTGCAGAGCTGGACACGATTCTTGTGTTCAAAATCTACTTTGGAGTATTCGGAGAAGGAACCCTCCTTGCAATGCCGAAGACAATCTGCGCGCCGGACTCATTATCATTGAAGCCTGGTTCAGGGGCTACCGAGGGAGTCCTGGATTAGGGTGTCCTTGGACAGCCGGACTATATGCTTATGCCGGATTGTTGGACTATGAATATACAAGATTGAAGACTTTGTCCCGTGTCCGGGTGGGACTCTCATTTGCGTGGAAGGCAAGCTTGGAAATTCGGATATGTAGATTTCCTTCTCTGCAACCGACTCTGTGTAACCCTAGCCCCCTCCGTGTCTATATAAACCAGAGGGTTTAGTCCGTAGGACAAGAACAATCATAATCATAGGCTAGCTTATAGGGTTTAGCCTCTACGATCTCGTGGTAGATCAACTATTGTAATACTCATATCATCAAGATCAATCAAGCAGGAAGTATGGTACTACCTCCATAGAGAGGGCCCAAACCTGGGTAAACATCGTGTCCCCCGCCTCCTGTAACCATTAGCCTTAGACACACAGTTCAGGATCCCCTACCCGAGATCCACCGGTTTTGGCATCGATAGTGCCCCCATGTTTGGTTTTGGTAATTGATGACAATTTATATGGACTAATGGTGCCTTGAGTTATATTTGAAGGATTTGTCCATTGAAATTTCTTGAAGTATATGTGATGGTTTCAAGGAGTTTATGTGTTGACCAAGGTTCTTTCAAAGGAATTATATAAAGATTGGTCATGATACATGGTTGATCAAGACTAAGTCAAGAGTGAATCAAGTTGATCAACACACAAAGCGTAGAAGATGTATCGAGAGGGATCAAACGGTCTCAAGGAATGGTAAGCATTGTGCGTTACACTTTGTGTACTAACCCATGGTCTATGTGAGAGTTCTATGTGGGGTTAGGTTTGTTCCCAAGGGTTGCCAAAGTATACGGGTTTGGTGACCGCCCCCAAGGGTTGCCATTTGTACGAATTCGGTGACCTCCCTCAAGGGTCCCCTAGTGGAATCACGGCATCTTGCATTGTGTGAGGGCGTGAGGAGATTACGGTGGCCTTAGTTGCTTCTTGGGGAGCATTGTGCCTCCACAGTGCTCCAAACGGAGATTAGCATCTGCAAGGGTGTGAAATTCAGGATATATCGTCGTCTCTGTGTGCCTCGGTTATCTCTTACCCGAGCCCTTTACTTATGCATTTTACTTTGTGATGGCCATATTGTTTCTTGTTTTATATCTTGCTATCTCTTAGTTGTCTATCTTGATTAGCATAACTTGTTGGTGCATATAGGTGAGCCTAGTTGTTTTAGGTTTTGTGCTTGGCAAATTAAATGCCAGTTTTATTCTGCATTTGTTCAAGCCTAAACCATAAATATTTTAAAGCGCTTATTCACCCCCCTCTAGGCGACATCCACGATCTTTCAATTGGTATCAGAGCCTCGTCTCTCTTTATAAGGCTTAATTGCCTAGAGAGTAAGGATGTCGACTAGGGGTTTAGGATTCTCTGACAGTCTTAGTTTAGATGGCACCGATTTTGATGTTAATTCGCATCCTTAATCTCTTTAGGGTCACGGACCCAAATCTAAAGTGAATTGTAGATATGGGGTTTCTCCTCCAAAGGATCCTCACAGATTAACTTCAGAGGATGAGAAAAACTCTTATCTTAATGCTCAAACTTCTAATGTGCTTTTTGATGTTTTGAGTAATTTAGTTATATTTCAACTCATGCCATTCCAGGATGCTCATGAGTTTTGGACAAAGCTTTAAGACAAATATAGTGTGTCCAAGATTTGTGAGGACGATTGTTCTCCCTCCACCTCCGGACATGTTGTATTCTCAACTTATTCTACTTCACCTACATGTGGTTTGCCACAAGGTAATGATATGGTGAGTAGTGGTGTTCATTGCAATGATGATAGTGGGCTTATTGTTGATGATCCTTCATCACTTCCTTATTGCAATGCTTCATCTTTGGACGTTAACACTTTGAGCACTCCAAATGTTTCACATGCTTGTGTTAATAGTTGTTGCATATCATGTAGAAATTGCTTGAATAAATCTCATGATGATATGCTTGCTATGTCTCGTTGCCATGATAAAAGTGCATCTATTTCCTTGAATTGTTGTGCTAACAATGTATAGGAAACCTAACACCCCATGGAACAAGATGTGGTCTTGAATGGTGCTTCAAGGGATCCTTCATCATCGTCTATTATTTCTCACTTTTGCCTTATGGCTAAAGCTTCAAAGGTATCTCCTACTTTGAACCCCAATATATCTTGTGATGATGATAATAATGATGATGATGTTGATAATGATGAAGAGAATGATAATGTTGCCTCCTTAAAAATCAAGGGGGTAATGGTTTTTACACTACTGGAATCAGCTGTTTTGCCAGCTGCCCTGGCGGACGGCAAAGGCACGGATCCCGAACGGAAAAATCCTTTGCCGTCAGCCAGCGGACGGCAAACCGTCCGGCTGAACACGTGCCAACAAAGGCCTTCTTTGCCGTCCGCTTCATAGAAATGGATGGCAAAGGATTGTGCCGTCAGCCATCCGAGGCCAGCGGACGGCAACAACGACGGATGGCAGCGGTGTGAGGTGAGAGCCGTTAGGGGGTTAACGGCGTTCTTTGCCGTCCGCTAGCCGATGGCAAAGAGGCAAAGCTCTTTGCCATCCGCTGATAGACGACAAAGAGCTTAGCTAGGGCAGCACTGGGTTGCTGCCACGTGGCTAGCTATGCCGTCGGCTAGCAGACGGCATAGATGTCCCTGTTTGCTAGACCTATTTGGTCACTTTGCCATCCACTTGCAGACGGAAAAATAACCAAATAGGTAGCCAGTTTGCATAGGTGACTGCCACGTGACCTCTTTGCCGTCCGCTAGCGGACGGCAAAGATCCTGTATAGCCCTTGTTTTTTCTGTTTTTTCTTAAATTCATTCAATTTCAGGGAATTTCACATATATATAGGGTGGGTCTATTCTAATAACACCCTCTAGAGTCTTATTCTAATAACAAAAATGCTTATTCTGCTAACAGTACAGAGCTGCCTCGCTATCCCGACCCGAACCGCATAAACATAAGGAAAAGAAAACTGCTCCTGCCTTATCCACCTTTTCCCCCCGAACAGGCCGACCACCCAACCGCAAGCCTCCACCCCACCCTCCACCTTCTATCGGCCGCGGCCCCTCCCAAGCCGCGGGAGCGCCGACCCTCCCCTGGCCGCCACTGCCTCTCCTTCCCTACCCAGGCCGCCGACGTGCCGCCCATCCGCAGCCCCCCTCCCCCCGCACCTCTCTAGGCTGCCGCCTCCCACCGCACCACCCATCGCCTGACCGGCTCACTGCCCACTGCCGCACCGCGGAGAGGTCCCTCGCCCAGCTGCCTCGACCGACCCCGCCTGACGCCACCTCCATACGCGACCGCCACCACCCTCCCCGATGCTCCACCAAACACCGACAGCCTTGCTCCGCCCTCCTCCCGCCGGTCCACCCTGCGAGATGCGCCGCCACGAAACCTCCTGCACGCGGTGACCGGCACCAGATCCAGCCACCACGGCCCCCAGGGAGGTTGGGGAAGCCACCAGGCTCCACCTGGACCTCGGCGACCGACGGATCTGAGCCCCCCTGCCCTCCCGCGCCTTCTCCATGGCCGCCTCCCTGCCGGTGGCTGCGCTCGTCGAGCTCGACCTCATTGGAGCCCCTGTGGCGAGCCCTGACCATAACGCTAGGACCGGCTATCGCACCCCCTTCCTCTGGGATTCAATTCGCCGAAGCAACCCCTTCCCCCTTGCAGCTCTCTTCTCCCCTAACATGTAGTTCGTTTCGGTTGCCATCGATGTCATCCGCACTGAAGTGCAAAATGTTCTCACGATGTTTTGGTTTTTGCTGGCGTGCAGTTCGGGATCCGTAGCCAAGCGGTTCAGCAGCAAAAATGCTATGGTGGGTCGGAGGTGGCCTCGGTCCAGCTTGTGCTCATCGGAGGCACCTATTGACGAGAGGTAAAGCAGCCCCTGGCATGCAGTTAGTTGTAAACCCCTCTGTCGGCTTCCACATCTATGCCGCCCTGCAGTCCACTTCGCCATGTTGGAGCAATCTCAGCAAGCCTCTTATTCCCGCTCGTGCAGTGCAGCTGTTACTTTTCTTTCAGTACATTTCAGTCCGAAAGTAAACTTTTTTCTCACTCTTGTTTTGTGACAAGAATTTGGGGTACACTTATCTGCTAATAAAGCCACAAGGAGTATATTTAGGTTTGTCGAAACAGCTTTGGTCAAGCTGTACGCAAAATGTACAAAAGAGTTCACCTTTTATTACTTTGGAGGAGTTGTTTTGTACTACATTTTATGGACTGGTTTAAATTTTGTTAAATCGATGCAGTTCATTACAAAAACCTTGGCGGTGCACTTTGCAGAAAAAAGGGCGATGAAGTTCACCTCGTAGTAGGCATTGCTAAAAAAAGTAAAAAGTAATATTTTGGTCAGGAGACTAATGCAGTTGTCTTGCCTCCTCCATGCGATTCAAAACATAAAATGTCGTGTTGTAGAGGTTCACTTTTTTGTTTCATTGAAAAAGTTTAAAGGACACAGTTGGACACAGATTCATGCGTACACTCCCTCGTCCACTCTCGTTCATAAAAAGTTTGAAAAAAATACAACAGAAACAAATGCGGTTCACTACCGATAGTGTTGAGGTTCACTTTTGCTAGTGTTGTGCTTCTCTTTCTCTTAATGTGAGGTGCAGAAAAAATGCTACGAAAACGACCAAATAAAGTAGTGCGGTCCACTTTCTTGTCTGAGAAAAATTTACGTCCATATCCGATGTTTCAGTGTAGTGTGGATTTTTTTGTATAAATATTATAGGGACTCATTTGATTGCAGTGAAACATGGTGATGTTCAGATATGAGCATGCAGTTTCGACCATGTGGACATGCAGTGCAAAAATGGTGTTTTCCGTATTTGATGCTTTTATGTATAAAAGTTATATGGGCTCGTTTGAAAATTATTTACCAAAGAAGTTCATTTTGAATTGTGTTGCGGCTCATTTCCCTCGACCATGCGGTTCGCTTCTTCGCACGTGTACAACTCACCAATGTGTAAACTCAAAACTCCAAACAAAAAATAAAGAAGGAAATGAAGTGCAAAGATGTGTTAAATAAAAAATGGTAGAGAAACAACAAAAAAAGTAATGCCGTTCACTTGACCATTTGATGCAGTGTGGTTTTCTAACTGAAGCAGTGTGGTTGGGTGTCTGATGTTGTTCATCTTATAAGTGACCATTTAATGCAGTGCGGTTTTCTAACTGAAGCAGTGCGGTCGGGTGTCTGATGTTGTTCATCTTGTAAGTGCAAAGAAAAAAATGTTACCGAAACGACAAATAAAGTAATGCGGTTTACTTTTCCATACTTTTGGGGTTCACTTACGCCCGATGTGAAGTCCCGTCCACTTCCTCGCATGAGAAAATTTACATGTAAATAAAAGAAATCAAGAAGTTCGCTTGCCCGTCTGATGCAGTGCGATTTTCGATCAAAGCAGTGCGGTTTTCTGTCGGATGAAGTTCACTCGCCGATTTGGGTGTCACGAAAAACAAAGTGTCCGCATTTTGCTAATTTTAAAACTGCTCTTAAACCGTAAACAATTAGAGAGAATGTTCTACATGAAAAAGTTGCGTCTCGTCGATATATTTCCAACGACATATCATTTGAATCATTTCGACAAGCAGTTTGTAAAAATTTCACGAAAAACGACCGTCGCTACTCGTCGTCCGCCGCACCATTTTCAAAACTAACTTAAAACCATAAGGAATTGCAAAACCATTTCTACATATGAAAGTTGCGCCTTTTCCATACCTTTTCAACAAAGTATTACACGCCTTGTTTCAACAAACATTTTGAAAACTAGAGCAAAAATAGTATCGAAAATTGCAAAAATTTCAAAAAAACATAATTCCGCGATTTAGTAAATTTGCAACTGCTCTTAAACTATAAAGAATTTGAGAAACTAATAGATATTAAAAAGATGCACCTCGACGATGGTGTATCATTTGCTTTATTCTGATGAGTGGTTTAGAACAAATCACGAAAATACGCTCGCTTCCACTCGTCATCCACCGCACCATTTTTGAAACTGCTCTTAAACCCGCGAGGAATCTCGAAAAGTTTTCAACATAGCGAAGTTTTGACTAATCCATAGCTTTCCAATGGTATATTATACGCCTCATTCCGATAAACGGTTAAAACATTAGAGCGAAAACAGTACCGAAAAAACACTTCGTGCAGTTTTTTCCGACACGAAGTTCACTAGTCTGCATTGCAGTGCTCTTGCTATAAAAAATGCAGTGCTCTCGCGTTGAGCGTGCAGTGCGAAAGTGTTATCAGAATAACTATTCTGCTAATATTAGTAGAATAGACCATCTATATATATATACATAAACACAATTCTGATCATGAGATCAGAATAATATTCTGATCACAACCTAAACTTCCTGAGTAACGGGCCTGACCTTCTCTGTGAACTAGGTTGAACTTCCCGCAACATTGCCCAAATAAGGCTTGCTACATATCATTGGAAAGCTATGGACACCAATATCATGACCCAACTTAAATTTTTGGCAAAATATAAGCGGTTTAAGAGCAGTTTTAAAAACCGTTTTTTCTTCATACAAAAAACGTGAATCATATTTTATATCGCATTTCTAAACCGTTTATCGGAATGAGGCATATAATATGGCGTTGGAAAGCTGCTGCAAAACCGCTCCTTCCACATGTTGAAAGTTTTTTCTAATTCCCTATGGTTAAAGAGTAATTTGAAAAAACGTAAAATTTCGTAAACCGAATAGCTGAGTTTGTTTTTTTGATGTCATTTCTAAAAGGCTAATCCAATGGAGGCATATGATATGGCGTTGGAAAGCTTATGAAAATGCACTACTTTTTCATCTTGAAAGTTTTTTTTTCTAATTTTGAATAGTTTAAGAGTAATTTAGAAAATGGTCCAAGTCCTACCGAATTCATATTTTCGAGCTAATTTTTTTAACCGTGCGTCCAAATGCAGCAAATGATATGGCGCTGGAAAGCTCGAACAAAAGCAAAACTTTTTGGTATGTATTGTTTCTCCCAATTCTTTATGGTTTTAAGTCAGTTTGGAAAATGGCGAAAAACGTATTTTTACCGTAATTTCTACGAACTTTATCGGAATTGGGAAAATAATATACCATTGAAAAGCTACGGAAAATGTGAAACTTTCTCGTGTTGATGGTTTTCTCTGATTCCTAGCCGTTTTCAAGTAATTCTGAAAACGGCGGGATCATTCGTTCTGCCTCTATCGCGAAACAGATTCTTCGAGAATGCCCCGCGTGAAGAACCTGAACTTCTCGGTGAGTGTACCTGAACTTCACTCTGTTTTTCACGTGATTTTTTAGCTCGTAGATCTTCATCCACTGCTTGTAGCTCTCAATCCCACTCACGGGAATTGAGCGGGTGATATACCAATGGAAAGTTGTTGTAAACACGCAACTTTCCCGTGTTGATCATTTTTTCATATTCGCGACGATTTTGAAAGTTTTTCATCTGAAATTCATTCAGCGTAGTAGTTGAACTTCATGTTATTTTCACAATGAACTTCTGTGACGTATTTTTGGTTGTACACGCGCCTGAACTTCCCTCTGTATGAACTCGACCTTTATCGGAATTTTGAAAACCGTTTTTCTTCATACAAAAAACCTGGATCGTATTTTCGATCGCATTTCTAAACCATTTAGCAACTAAATACTCGTTTTAGATAGGAATCTCGCTCATAGTCGGATTTTGCACTCGGGTCGTGAAGAACTCACGTTTTTGCGATTTTACTGCCTGAGTAACGCGCCTGACCTTCCCCGTGAACTCGGTTGAACTTCCGCCAACATTGCCCAAACGGGACTTGCGATATACCGTTGGAAAGCTATGGACACGAGTATCATGACCCAAGTTAAATTTTTCGCAAAAAGTAAGGGGTTTAAGAGCAGTTTTGAAAACCGTTTTTTCTTCACACAAAAAACGTGAATCATAATTTCGATCGCATTTCTAAACCGTTTATCGGAATGAGGCATATAATATGGCATTGGAAAGCTGCTGCAAAACCGCTCCTTCCACATGTTGAAAGTTTTTTCTAATTCCCTATGCTTAAAGAGTAATTTGAAAAAACGTAAAATTTCATAAACCGAACAGCTGAGTTCGTTTTTTCGATGTCATTTCTAAACGGCTAATCCAATGGAGGCATATGATATGGCGTTGGAAAGATTATGAAAATGCGCTACTTTTTCATCTTGAAAGTTTTTTTTTCTAACTTTGAATGGTTTAAGAGTAATTTAGAAAATGGTCCAAGTCCTACCGAGTTCGTATTTTCGAGCTAATTTTCTAACCGTGCGTCTGAATGCAGCAAATGATATGGCATTGGAAAGCTTGAACAAATTCGAAACTTTTTGGTATGTATTGTTTCTCCCAATTCTTTACGGTTTTAAGTCAGTTTCAAAAATGGCCAAATACGTATTTCACCATAATTTATACGAACTTTATCGGAATTGGGCAAATAATATACCATTGAAAAGCTACGTAAAATGCGAAACCTTTTCATGTTGATGGTTTTCTCTGATTCCTAGCCGTTTTCAAGTAATTCCGACAATGGCGGGATCATTCGTTCTGCCTCTATCGCGAAACAGATTCTTCGAAAATGCACCGCGTGAAGAACCTGAACTTCTCGGTGCGTGTACCTGAACTTCACTCTGTTTTTCACGTGATTTTTTTCTCATAGATCTTCAACCACTGCTTGTAGCTCTCAATCCCACTCACGGGAATTGAGCGGGTGATATACCGATGGAAAGCTGCTGTAAGCACGCAACTTTCCCGTGTTGATCATTTTTTCATACTCGCGACGATTTTGAAAGTTTTTCATCTGAAATTCATTCAGTGTAGTAGGTGAACTTCCTCCTGTTTTCACATTCAACTTCTGTGACGTGCTCTCGTTTGTAATTTTCTCATCCATTTCGTCAGTGTTACACAAATAATATTCCTTTTGTACAAACGTCTCTCGCAATTTTTTTTTAACTTTCTCCGGCCGAGGACTTGAACTTACACAAATATATTCATGTCGTTTTGAGGTAAATTAACAAATGACAAGATCATGATTTCTGCGTTCATCGCGAATGGAAATGCACTGCATGAAGTAGTAGAATTTCTGGGGCATGTCTGTTTGAACTTCACTTTGTTTTTGACGTGCTGTTTTTTGCACTGCCTGAAGTAGTTGAACTTCTGCGGCATGTCTAAATACGCGGTGATCCTCTCTCAGATTTTTTTTTTGAAGTTTTCCTTACGGAGCACTTGAACTTCTAGCAACCATTTTTTCGTTTATGAGTTGTTTTTAAAAGTGCAAAAATGGCGTTGTGTTTTTTATTTTTTGAACAGGTAAATCCTAGCTTTTAATAAACTCCGAACTTCTCTATTATTTCAATATGAACTTCACCTTTTTATTTTTTTGAGTAAAGAATTGTATTCAATTTTTATATGGAAAAAATCGAACATGAAAATATAAGGTGAACCTCTCTCGCAAGAATTTTTGAACTTCTCAGGACATAGCACTTGAACTTCTTTCAACAAACTTTTGAAGCTTTTATTTTTCTATACCTTTTATTATCACCTGAAATGCATTCCTTGCAGTACTTGAACTTCTCATTTTTTCATTATGAACTTCTGTCACATTTTTGTGTATACGTCGAATTACCCACAATTGAAGGTCGAACGTCATTTTTTGCCATTTTTTAAAACGTGTAATTGGAGGTCGAACGTCCCACAATATAAATTCTGAACCGTGCACGGAGGTGCACGTGAACTTCTTGCAACAAACCTTTTAAGCTTTTGGTTTTCTATTTTTATATTCTTATGTGAAACGCATTCCGTGTAGTAGTTGAACATCCCGAGAATTTTTGAACTTTTCTTGGGCTGAACACTTGAACTTCTAGCAACCAAATTTTAGTCTTTGCTTTTTCATTCTTTTCTTCATACAATGCACACCGTGTAGTACATGAACTTTCGGTAGTTATCAATTTGAACTTCTCTTGATTATGCGAAAATATCTATGTTTTTTTATAGATATTGAACCGCTCCACCTTTGTTGGGATGCTACATTCTGCAGGTTTAAAAGAAATTTAGAAAATGATACAAGTTCTAGCGAATTTTCATATTTTTATGTTCCAGTGTGAATCGGAGTTAAAAAAGACAAGCTTTATAGCTAATCATGAGCACTAGGTAATAGAAGATTGCTTTTTCTCTGAACCACAAATTGTTTTTATCACTGAATAGTAACACACATTCCTTATCCTCTCACACACAACACATTTCATATCCACACCATGTAGGCACACTACTCTTTTATCTCTTTCACTCCATAATTTTCTTTCTTTGTCTTCTTCCTGGTAACGCCTAAATTGGCTGTTCAAGCAAAACAAACAGTAGTACCTCGGTGCTGGCTATTCTTCTCTGTTGGCAGTAGGAGAAACACAAGAATTAAAATAGTCTCAGGAGGAAAATGGTGCTGCAGCCGTAGGCTACACAGCACAATAAAACATTGTTGTTGCCAGCGCTCCACCAGCTGAACTTTCACCCCACGCCAAGATGAACTTTTCTGAACCTAAAGAGCGGGGAGATGCAGGCAGCAGTGGGGCACCACCTCGGTAGGCTTCGACGGCCGGCGCAGGCCAACCCGGTAGATCAAACAGTCCAGAACTCCTGATTTAGACGACCTGCAACTCGAGGAGACCGTGACCTGCAGCTGGCTAGCACGGTGCCTGCTAGTATTTCGAACGGCCGCAGTAGTCTTCATGGTACACCTGAACTTCAGACATAAAAAATCAGGAGCTCCTTCTGTCGGCCGTAGACACAAAGCATAGGCAGGGTGCAGGGCAGGGCTGAGACGGCTGGGAGGAGGCAAGGTTCAGGGTGGGGACGCGCAGCTGCGCATGGGAGGAGGGGGTGCAGGGCAGGGACCAGCAGCAGCGCACTTGAGCAAGCAGGGTTCTGGGTGGGAACGCGCGGCGGTGCCCGGGAGGAGCGGGAGGGGCTAAACTTCAAACCCACCTCGCCCTGAAGGAGATGGCAAGCCTCGCGCAGGAAGGAGGCTGGGCAACGGCGCGCCAGGAGGAGGTGGGTACGGCGGCCTCGCACCGGGAGGACGAGAGGTGGCGGCGCATCGAGAGGCGGCACGCCAGGATGAGGCGGGACCAGTCGTGCACGTGGAGAGGGAGTGGCTTCCGGCGAGGTCAAAGCGGCCTCCGGTGGAAGGTCAACGGTACCCCATGCTGCGGTTCGAACACCACTTCGGAGGAGGGATTTGAGCGCGGGTCCTCTGTGGCAGTGCGTGGTGGATGGATGTGGTCGCCGGGATCCTGGAAACGACCATAGGCGCTGGCCGCATATGGAGGGTGGGCGGGGTGCCCCGAGGAAGGCGAGACGGTGGGCTGCGGTGGTTGGCCGGATCAAGGCGACGGGGACTGTTGGCGGCGCGCATGGAGGGAGGGCCGTTGTGGTTGGAGCAGGGGGAGGCGGCCACCATGCTTGAAGCAGGGGAGAGGCGTCCGCCATGGTTGTATCCTGGTGGGAGCGGCGGAGGCGTGAGACCCTGTTAGGGGGCGGCGCGCGCCACCGGCGCCGGCGTGGGTGGGTTGGTGGGTCGGGGGGCGGCGACGGCGCTGGGGTGGCTGGCGATGAGAGGTGCGCCGACACCAGGGGCGGCGGCGGTTGTGGAGGGACGAGGAAGGTGGGGATCGGGTGGGGTATGGGCTGGTGAGGATCGGGGGAGTGGTTAGGGGTGGGTGTTTTTTCTCTTTTTCACTGTAGAGTTCAGGAAGGCCACCGCGGCTCCTATACAGGACATTGTGATCCAAATAGTTATTCTAAGGGCACCGATAGGCGCCGGTGCGCCGGCCGAATCGTTCGGCCGGTCCAGCCCGGACCGTTCGATTTG
>NC_041385.1:86972293-86982162 GCF_002162155.2 Triticum dicoccoides
CTTCCTCTATACCCCTCCCGACCATCCCACCACCAGCGCCGCCGGACCACCACCCCCAAGCACGCCGCCCACAACCACCCCTGCCCACCAGAACCACCTACCAACGGTGGATCCGGGCCGACAACCACCCCCAGCACACCTCCCGCTGCGGATCCGGGCCGGCAACCGGCCGCTATCCTCCCTAGCCTCTTCCCAAAGCACTCCAACGCCCCGCCACCACTACCTTGGCGCCCATCTGGGCAGCACCAGGCCGTTCACTACTGGATCCAGGCCCTCCACCACCCTCCTTTGTCGTTCCCGTGCCGCTCACCCCACCCGCTGGTGCGAGGCTTCGTCGGCGGGCTATGCAGCTCCTCCTCGTCAGGCGGGCAGGCGGGCAGATCCTCCAACCCCAGCCGATCTGCTAGGAACCAGCGACCCCATCCTGCCAAGTTCCGTCGCCGCCTCCTACTTCTGGCCGGCGACGAGGTCAACCCTCTCCTCTGTCCCCTTCCTCCACCTCACCTCCTCCTCCGGCGGCTGCAGCTGCCTTCCCCTCCTCTTCCACCTCCCCTCCTCTGTCCCAAAAGCACCGCCGACAGCGCCGCGCCAGGTCCCGTACTTTAGCCTGTTGGACTACTCCACTGGGAGGATGCCGCAGTTCGCTAGTGCCGGGCCCGTGGTGTGGTTGCACGGGCGTTGCAGTGCTCGGCTCCTCCTGTGATGAGCTGTAGGGCATATGCTCCCGACAGCGCGGCCACCCTCTGCCCTGACCTCTCTCTAGTACTTCTCCTCCCCCGCAGTGCACGAGCAGAGCCCCCAACGGTCACAGATGAGTTCCTCTCTCTGTTTGACTTCATCCGCCGTGGAGCAGTGCCCGCAATAGCCTGATTGCAGTTCATTTTGAATTTTTTTTTCAAGCTCGCTAAGTTTTGTTTAGCAGTTCGCCGTGAGATCCATGGCGCTAGCCACGATGCGCCTTCTCCCGCTGCTCCATCTGAGGCCAGGAAGGGCTCTGCCGCCCTGGGAACCAGGGTGTGGCGTGATCCCAGTGATTATGCGCGTGGTTGTTCTCTAATTCCCCTACAGAAGAAACTGTGGTGCGAGTTCAGGCATAATCTTGTTGCTTTTTCAGATTTGGCTTGGTCGTAACAGTGCAGTTCCCCTGGGTCTGCAGTCCACCAGCGAGACTTGTTGCTGTCGATGCCATCCCCACTACACTACAGTGTGCTCATGATGGTTTTGTGTGTATGTGTGTGTTTTGCGTGGTAGCCGGTTAGGGGGGGGGGGGCTATGTTCCTGTACAATGCAAAATAGTATGAAAATGAAGTGTTGTTTTATCCAAGTTTCAATTCCCCCTCAAAATACATTGGACATGCAAAAAAAAACAGTGTCGAGAGGTTCACTTTTGTCCAGAGAGAGGCTCAGTTTTATTGTGTGGAGAGGTTCGCTCCACTATACTATGCACTTTTTAGAGGTTCGCTCCACTGGACTATGCATTTCTTTTGGTCTTAAACAATAACAAAAAGAATCGCGTGAAATCCTATGTGATGACATTGCAGTGCACTTTCCCGTATGATGCAGCACACTAACATTGCAATGCACTTTCACTACCTACCATTATGGAGTGCAAAAACAATGACATGTAAACGACAAAAAAATAATGAGGTTCACTTCTCGATACTGTTGCGGTTCACTTATGTTCGACGTGAAGCGCGATTCACTTGCTCGTCTTAAAAAAATTTATGTCCGACAAGAGAAATCATGAAGTGCGGTTTTTCGTCTGAAGCAGTGCGGTTGGCCTTATGATGTTGTTCATCCCGTAAGTGCAAAAAATTTGTTACGGAAGCGAAAGAGAGTAATGCGGTTCACTTTTTGATAGTGTTGTGGTTCATTTACACCCGATCTGAAGTGCACTCTACTTTCTCGTCCTTGAAAAAATTACGTTAGAATAAAAGAAACCATGCAGTTCTCTTATCTATCTAATCCAGTGCGGCTTTTCGTCCGTTGCAGTGCGGTTTTCAGTCAGATGAAGTACCCACGTCGATTTGGGTGTCGCGAAAAACAGAGTGTCCGCATTTCGGTAAATTCAAAATTCCTCTTAAACCGTAAAGAATTTGAGAGAGTGTTCTACATAAAAGAGTTGTGTATCATCGATATATTTCCAACGACATATCATTTGAATCATTCTGACAAGCGGTTTGCAAATTTTTTTGCCAAAAACGGCCACTGCCACTCGTCGTCCGCCGCACGATTTTAAAAATTAACTTAAAACCGTAAGGAATTTCAAAAATATTTCAACATATGAAAGTTGTGCCTCATGTGTAGATTTCCAACGGAGTATCACACGCCTCGTTTCGACCTACGGTTCAAAAACTTGAGCGAAAACAGTACCGAAAATTTGAATTTTTTTGAAAAACAGAATTCTGTGATTTAGTAAATTTGAAACAGCTCTTAAACCGTAATGAATTAGAGAAATATTTCTATATGAAAAAGATGCGCCTCGACAATATGTATCCAACGGTGTATCATTTGCTTCATTCTGACAAGCGATTTAGAAAAAAAGCAAAAAAACGCTCGCTGCCACTCATCATCCGCCGCACCATTTTCAAAACTGCTCTTAAACCGTGTGGAATCTCGAAAAGTGTTCAACATGTCGAAGCTGCGCCTAATCTATAGATTTTCAACGGTATATTACACGCCTCATTCCGATAAATGGTTAAAAATTAGA
The DNA here is from genome assembly GCF_002162155.2 of Triticum dicoccoides. Lineage (NCBI taxonomy): Eukaryota > Viridiplantae > Streptophyta > Magnoliopsida > Poales > Poaceae > Triticum > Triticum dicoccoides. Next base: position 86,975,004 of record NC_041385.1, read on the forward strand.
GTGAAAACAGTACCGAAAAAAGAATGCACGCAGTTTTTTTCGACACAAAGTTTACTCGCTTGAGTTGTGCAGCACACTTGGTTCAAACAATGACGTGCACTTGCGTTGAGCGTGCAGTGCGGAAGTGGTGTGCAGAATAGTTATTCTGCTAATATTAGCAGAATAGACCGTCTGTATATATATATATATGTATGAAAATACTTTCGACAAGCATACCAACACATATACATACCAAATCATATCCCTGCCATATGGATATGAACATCCAACACATATACATAGCAAATCAAAAGTCCATATGCATCATATATAGCTAGACAACATATCGAACAACAAGCATACAATGGTTTCATCCATACATGCATATATAGGTAGCAAGTTCCACATTATTCATCCTACAAAATCAAAACAAAAAGGAAGCATAAACAGAAGAGCAGACTCCATCGACGCAAGCTTCCTCATCTAAAGCAAATCTGCAAATAGGGAAAGAAGAAAGTTAGAAGAAGAAAGTAAGAAGAAGAAGAAGAAAAAGACTGGCTAGAAGAAGAAGAAGAAAAAGAAAAAGAAAAAGAAGAAGAAGAAGAAGAAGATTTTTTTCTTCTCTTTCTTTTTCTCCTCTCCTCTTCTTTATTTTCTTCTTCTTCTAACTAAGGTAAGTAAAAAATGTCATTTTATTGCTAAGCTAGGTAAAAATGCTAAGTGTAGGTCATTTTAGAGCTAAGCTAGGTAAATAGATCATTTCGGGCCTTAGTAAGGTTATTATGTCATTTTCGAGGAAAATAAGCTAAGTCTATATCAGTTAGGACGTAACAAATATTATCATGCCATTTTTTACCTAAGTATGCTAAGTATGTCATAAATGAACTAAATAAGCTAAGTATAGCTCATTTTTTTGTATAACTTGGGTAATTATGCCATTTAGAAGGAAAATAAGCTAAGTATCCATTTGTAAAGCAAAACATTAGAGAAAACTTACCCTCATCACAACAAATATGATGAAGATCGCAACTAAGGTAAGAATTGATCCAACGGCATAATGATACCAAGCCTCATTATCAATGGCATATTTTCTAATCTTCTTAAGCTTCAGGCGCATTGCACCCATCTTCAAACGCATTGCATTCATCTTCCTCTTGTGATCATCGATGACATCGGCAACATACAACTCCAATGTCATCTTCTCTTCCTCAATTCTTTTAATTTTTTCTTTCAAATACTCATTTTCTTTTTCAACTAAATTTAACTTCTCGACAAGAGGGTTGGTTTCAAATTCCGGTTCACATACCTCCTAGATTAAAATATATCTATGTCAACTTGATGGCCATAATTGTCATAAATGCGAAATGCAACAAATAGTTATGAAAGAGAATTTACCACATCCGAATCATAAAGCGGGCGAGGGCCGACAGGGACGGAAATCAAGACAATGGCACTATGTATAAGAAACAATCATACAAAGTAAGAAAATTATACATACCAACTATATAAATCATACAAAGTACAACATAAAAATTTGAATACCTAAGAATCACTATCGGTAATGATGTGCTCATCATCATCATTAATAAATGCATCATCATCATCACTATCGGTAATGACGTGCTCATCATCATCATTAATAAATGCATCCTCATGTGGAAGGCCACCTTTACGTAATCGTTCAAGCATTGACAGGTCATCTGCAGCAGTAACTTCTTCTTCTTCCGGCTCTTCTTGTTCCGACTCAGGGTCGGATTCACTATCGTTGTCTACTTCAATGTTCTAGGGTGGAGTAGAGCGTTTCTTGAAACGTTTTTTGGCAAGACGTGTTTCTTGGAAGAATTCTCCTTCGTCATATGTGTCTTGGTTAATGTGACGTTCATAATCCTCTTCATTGGGGGAGGTGGTCTAACACGTGGCGGCACTTCATAAAGGACATCCCAACAACTGAGATTTGGATCACTTTGACAGGCCCACGGTAGATAGAAAACTTGGGTTGCCTGTTGAGCCGTAATATAGACATCAGGAACATCCAAATGGGTGCTTTGTTTGATTTCGACTAGCCCTATATGTTCATGAGTCCTTCTAGTCTCCCTGGGCTGGAACCAATAACATCTGAAGAGTACGACGTTTGGTGGGTTATCACCATAGAATTGAAGTTCATAAATTTCTTCAACTCTTCCATAATACTCGACACCTCCTTTGCCGATAGCAGAGACACAACAATTTGTAGACTTTCGGTCGGCCATAGATAGCTCTTTGCCATAGGTACGAAAGCAATACCCGTTGATGTCGAAATTGTCAAATGAACGGACCTTATAGTCAAAACCATTAGCTACTTGTCTCAATTCGGCATCCATAATCTCTCGATTAGCCTACAAGTTTAATAAGAAAGGATTGTTGCATTAGTCGCAAATTAGCCAAAGAAATGAGAGGGTCTAATAGAAATTACCTCTTTTGAACCAAGAGACAAAACCGGGATATTCGCCTCCTTGCTTTGCCAGAAGCTCATACTCTTCGACGGAATCCTTTTGGATCACCGCTCCATATGAGAATATGGCGACGTATCGATTGCATCAAATATCCAGGAATAAGAGCAGTTCAAAGAAATTAGAAGTTGCGGAACAATGTAACGAGATCTTACTCAGTGTACGGCCACACTTCTGTTAGGTTGTTAAAGAGATACAACGAAATGGTCCGCCATTCTTCAACATCCAATGATACTAGTTTCAAGCACTGGATGGTGCGAGATTCCCTTTGAATAGGCTGGGGTTGGATTAACCCTTTGTAGGCTCGTCAGCATTGTACCAAGGCTTCGGATTATGCAAATAACAATTTTTGGCTTCGTAGTGTGCTGTCACGAAGTTTGACGCCTCCTCAGTGATGAATGCCTCGGCCATCTATGCTTCAATTCTACGTTTATTTTTACATTTTTCTCGAAGCGTCTTCTGCATCCTGTGAGTTGAGTAGCACCAATGATTTTGCACGGGCCCTCCCAATCATGCCTCGGTCGGGAGATGCAAAATCAAGTGTTGCCTTGGATTAAAGAAGCTTGGCGGAAAGATCATCTTTAACTTGCAGATCAACTCCGGCACCAATTGTTCCATTTCTTCTAGGAGGCCAGACGATAGTTCTTTCGCACAAAGAACACGGAAGAAATATCTCAACTCTGCGAGTACTAGCCATTCATCCTCAGGGATGAAGCCACACACCATCACCGGTATTATCGGCTCTATCCATATGTGCCAATCATGACTTGTTAGACCAAATATTTTCAATTTATCAAGACTCACTCCCCTCTTTAGATTTTCTGCATACCCATCGGGGAACATCAACTGCATTTTCACCCACAAAATAATTTCCTTCATAGCTAGCCTTCCAAGATTGAACCATGCCTTTGGCTTCTTCCAGTTCTGCTTTCCTTTCGGTTCTTGAATGTTTTGTAACAGTCCATCACAGAGCTCCTCTCGATCGTCTCTAGCCTTAGTATTATCCTTTGATTTCCCCTCTATGCCAAACAATGTACCAAAAATGGCTTCGGTGATTTTCTTTTCAGTGTGCATCACGTCGATGTTGTGTGGGAAAAGGAGGTCTTTGAAGTAAGGCAGATCCCAGAAGCATGTCTTGTGAGTCCATGCGTGTTCCTTATTATACCCCTTTAAATGCCCTGGATGCTCTGGATCTAGCTCGAGAGCGTTTATCTTATCTAGGGTCTATTGGCCTGTCAACGCAGGTGGTGTAGAGTGTCTGACAACTCTACCTTTCATGACGTTCTTCTTGTCTTTCTTGAACTTATGGTGAGGATCTAGAAACTGTCTATGCAAGTCGAAACGACTATACTTGCGCCCCGCCGTCAGTCAACGAAACTCAAGAGCTCCCTTGCATGTGGGGCACGGGAACCTTCCATGCACACACCAGCCAATGAATAGTGCATACGCCGGCAAGTCATGCGTCGAGTACATGTACCAGGCACGCATTATGAAGTTCTATTTGCTAAAGACGTCGTATGTCTTGAACCCATTATCCCAAGTTTCTTGCAATTCGTCCTTAAGCGGCTTCATGTACACATTCATATTCTTCCACGGATAGTTGGGCACTGCAATTATCAACGCCAGGAAAATGTTCTTTCTTTGCATAATTTGCCCAGGGGGGATTGAGTGGAATGACAAACACGGGCCAACAGCTGTATGGGGCTGCCATCTGACCAAACACACTGGACCCATTTGTGCTGACGGCAACTCGAGGATGCCTTGGATCTGCCTTTTTTCCTTATGTAATGCATCGAAGCGCTTCCACGCTTCACCATCCGATGTGTGCACCATCATCACATTCCCATCTGCATCTAGTTTGGTTCTTTTGCCCGTTTTGTGCCATGTCATCTGTCTGGCCGTCTCTTCAACCATGAAAAGTTGTTGAAGTCTTGGTACGATTGGCATATACCGAAGAACATTAATGGGTATTTTGGTCTGCGTCTTCTGACCCATACCGTTGTCTACCACAACATACCTGGAAGAATTTCAAATGGGACAATAGTTCAAGTCCTCATACTCAAGCCTAAATAATACACATCCCTTCTCACAGGCATGTATCTTCTCATAGGGCATCTTAAGAGCACGGAGGATTTTGTCTGATGGTACAGGTTTGGAGGTAGCACATGGCCTTTGGGTAGAAATCATACGAAAACTGTCATCATCACGTCGTAGCATTCTCTGCCCAAGTTGAATTTAGCCTTCAAAGCCATTATTTGTGAGATGGCATCCAACTGACAAAGCTTAGTGTGCTCATGGAGAGGACGTTTTGAGGACTCCAACATTTCAGTGAAGGCCTTTCCAGATTCCTCCATCTCCTCGTCCGAGTCCCGAGCATCGTCAAAGTCTTGCAACATGTCTGCGATCCCGGTACCATGCTCGTGGGTGCAACGACGAACCACCTTGGCTCTAGCACATTGGGCAGACTCACCATGTAATGTCCAGACCATGTAACCAGGCGTAAAACCAAACTTCTATAGGTGTTTACTCATTTGAAGCTCGTCCCTCTGATTATAGTTGTCGTACCGGACACAGGGGTACTAGCTCAATTTCTGGCCATTTGCAAATGCGGCTCTAACAAACCCCTTAGTTTTTGTTAACCATTCCTCGGTCCAAACATACTGACTAGTGTAAGCGGTGTACATCCACGCACGATCACTCATATTGACTTCCTACTGGACACACAAGAAATATATACATAATTAGGCAAACCATATCCATCAGTTAATGGAGTTTGTTAGTTTTATTACGTCCATGCAACCTACACGCTAATAGGTAAGGATAGATCCTAATTCCACCTGAGTATGTGTAGATTGGGTTCATTTCCCATGCTCTGCTACGGATCTGACACAAAATTTCGGCAGCACCTCCCCGCTGTTCTCCTGATACACGTCTTGGCAATAAGCAGAGAGGATGTGTACCCGGAGAACAATAGGGAGGCACTGACGAAATTCTGCATCGGATCTGGAGCTGGGCATATGGGAAAACGAACCCAATCTACACATACTCGGGCTGTCCATGGATAATGTTGGAAAATTCGAAAGAATCACGATTATAAATATGCAAATGCATGCATATTTATAGATGTAACCGTTTCGAATAGGAGAGACATAGTGGTTACGCATACTGATGATTGACACCTATAGCTAGCCAGTTTCATCGGCACGAAGACCGGAACAGAGCAAATGAAGGGGGAGGAGGAGATGTCATTTGTGCTCACCAACAAATGCAGGGGCGGAGCTCGTCAAACACTAGACCCTCGCAACGACGAAATAACTGCATATTTAAATCGAAATATGAGTAACATAGCAAGTATTCAACACAGACTGCCACATGTACCTCGCACTGACGATACTTGCTATTTATGGTAGCATCGACACCGAGGAACCCTCTAACCCGCTCATCCTCGGGTAAACTAAATAGCAACTACCATCGGTGCAAGGTACATGAGGTGGTCGGCATTGAACACTAGATCCACATCCCACAAGTGAAGTCGGCGCCCGGCGTCCCGCAATAATAGTTTTGGTGACTGATGACGGTCAAACACCTTGGCGAATTTGTCTGGCAGCCTCTGCGATGAGGATTAAAGCCAAGTTTTGAAATTTTCAAACAACCAAACCGACTTGAGTTAGTTTGGGTGTTTCAAGTTTCAACAATTAGGTTTCAATCGTCATCTCCGAGGCTACCAGACAAATTTGCAATGGTGTTCGACCGCCATAAACACCGAGAACTGTTGCTGCTGGATGCAGGACCCCTGTGTCACTTGTGGGACGTGGATGTAGTATTCGACACCGACGGCCACATGTACTTCGCACTGACGATACTTACTATTTAGGGTACCATCGACACCGAGGAACCCCATAATTAACCCCTTAATTAACCCTAAATAGCAAGTATCATCGGTGCGAGATACATGTGGCGCTCGACGTTGAACACTAGATCCACATCCCACAAGTGAAGCCGGCGCCCGACGTCTCGCAACAATAGTTCTGGTGGCCGATGATGGTCGAAGACCATCGTGAATTTGTGTGGCAGCCTCTGCGATGAGGATTAAAGCCAAGTTTTGAAATTTCAAACAACCAAACCGACTTGAGTCAGTTTGGGTGTTTCAAGTTTCAACACTTGCCTTTTAATTGTCATAGCAGAGGCTGCCAGACAAATTCGTGATCGTGTTCGACCGCCATCGACACTGAGAATAGTTGCTTTGGGATGTCGGACGTCGGCATCACTTGTGGCACGTGGATGTAGTGTTCGACACCGACAACCACATGTATCTCGCACCGACGATACTTGCTATTTAGGGTCTTCTTCTTCTTCTTCTTCTTCTTCCTCCTCCTCCTCCTCCCTCCTCCTCCTTCTACTCCTCTTCTTCTTCTAAACTAAAACTAAAACTAATCTAAAATAAACTAAAAATAAACTAAAACTAAAATTAAACTAAAATTAAACTAAAACTAAAACTAAAACAAAAACTAAAATAGAAACTAAACTAAAAGAAACTAAAAAAACTAAACTAAAAAAGGGGGGGAAGAATAAACCGACAGGGGATCACCGGTGGAGGGCGAGGATGGTCGGTGGGGCGGGGCGGCGCAGGGGCCGCGGGGATGAGGGCGGCAGCGGGGCGCCGCAGCGCCATGGGGAGGGGTCCGGCACCG
>NC_041385.1:86982597-87022739 GCF_002162155.2 Triticum dicoccoides
TCCGGGGGGCGGGGCTGGCCAGCGGTGGCGGGGAAGGAGAGATGCGGGCGCGCGGGAGGGAGACAGAGAAAGAGAGAGAGAGAGGGGATACGGCTCAGCCCGTTAAGTGGGCCTTCTTTGCCGTGTGCTAGCAGACGGCAAAGAGGGAAGCCGTTTAGGGCTGGCCTACGTCTCCTCTTTGCCGTCCGCTGGCAGACGATGAAGAACCTGACCTAGCCACGCTGTGCCCTATGGGGCCTACCTGGCCCTTTGTTGTCGGCCTTCGAGCTCTTTGCCGTCAGCTGGCTGACGGCAGAGAAACAGCTGACGGCAAATAGCCTTTTGCCATCTGCCCTTTCTTTGCCATCCGCTTTGTGGAAGCGGGCGGCAAAGAACCTCTTTGCCATCAGCTGGCGGACGGCAAAGAGGTGGCTGACGGAAATTGCCAGATTCCAGTAGTGTTAATGCTCTTCATAAGAATAAAATTGCTCGTTCCAACTTCATGGAAATCATGTCTATTGCCATTGAGGGAAAGAAATACATTGAGGAGTTAGAATATCATCTTGAGGAGCATGAGATCACCATTGATAAAATGGAAGATCATGAGCATGATTACGCTAATGAGATCGCGAACCTCTCTCAAGCTCTTGAACTTGAACAAACCACCAAGGAATCTCTTGAGGAGACTTTTGCTCTAGAACTATCTAGAATAAAGGAATCGCGTGATAGAGCTCTTGAGGTGGCAAATGATTTCAAAACTAAAAATGAGAAACTTGAAGTTGCACATGTTAAACTCCTTGAGGACTTTGAGCACCTCAAAAATTGCTCAAGGGTCATTAAGAGTGAGCTCATCAAACTCAACGAGTCTCATGCTCAACTCAAAGCTTCATATTCTAAAGAGCTTGTCAAGTTGCATTCTCCTCTTGCTATTAGTGATGATTCTTGTGCTACTAACTCTATTTCGTGTGAAGCTCCATTTTGAAGGAGAATGTTGAGCTAAGGGCTCAACTTGAGTTGCTATCTAGCAATTACGGGAAATTGGAAGAAAGTCATGTAAAGCTGACAAGCTCTCATGATGATCTTCTAGTATCCCATAATGTGCTAAATATAGCTCATGAGGCTATGATTAGCAAGGTACCATCTAGTGAGTCTCATGTGGATACTAGCACTACTTCAAGTCAAAATGCTATCTTGCCATGTGCTAGTCCTTGTAATTCATCTACTCATAGCATTGGCACATCTTGTGATGAATTACTTTCCTTGCCTTGTTGATCTAACGATGAAGCCTATACTTCCTCTAGTACTTGTGTTGATAGTAACCATGTAGAGGAAATCAAAGAGCTGAAGGCCCAAGTGACTTCCTTGAAGATTTACTTGAAAAAGTGTCATGAAGGGAAGTCCACACTCAACAATATCTTCAGTGTGCAAAAATTTCCAGTGACAAAGGTGGACTTAGATTCAACTCCAATTAGAAGAACAAGTCCAAGATTAACAAGATAAAGGGCCAAGAACAAGTCAAGAATTCGGCCAAGGTTATTTGGTTCAAGTGCAAAATTTAAAGGCATCATGTTATATGTTGCCCATTGAAGAAGAAGGCCATTAGTGACAAGAAACAAGGGAATATGCCACAAGTTCAATCTCATGCTCAACCACAAGTTGAATAAAGGCCACTTCCCAAGAAGACTGAAGTTAATGCTTCTTGTGTTGAAAAATCAAGTGAGAAGAATGTGAAGAGTAGAGGTTGCTACTTATGTCGTGAGAAAGGTCACGTCGCTTCTTCATGCACTAGTGGTAACTTATCCAACCCAATTATTATTGATGATATCTATTCTCTTGGGAAGGATAAGGTTGGCAATGTGTTTGCCAAGTTTGTTGGTACTTAAAGTGGTTTCAAGCAAAGAACCATTTGGGTTTCCAAGCCTATTGTGACTAACCTCTTAGGACCCAACTTGGTTGGGGACCAACAAGCTCAAACTTAATCAATAGGTATTGTTGGAGGGCATTCGAGACTTGGCTACATCATGAAGAATTAAGGGGTGTTCATCATCCATATTGTCTCAAGCCAAGTCATTCGGATCATCAAGTTTCTATATTATATCCAATGTTCCTCTTTGTGGTAACTCATACTGTCGTGGAATTGTCACGTCAGATGTCCTAGTGAAAGGACTTAATCGCGGAGCCATCGCAACTAGGAAGCTTGAAGGGGTTAATTGGGACAAGAGACATGGGAGGTTTATACTAGTTCGGCCCCTTACGATGAAGGTAAGGCCTACGTCTAGTTGGGTTGGTATTGCTTGGTCTTTCGATCACCAGGGAGCGAGATACGCTATGCCCGGTTCTCGACGAGTTGTTTCTTACCCTAAGCCGCCAGCGGGTCGTCCCCTTATATACACGGGTTGGTGCCCTGCGGCTTACAGAGTCCCGGCCGGCTCATAAACAGTGTCCGGCTCGGTGACTAATTAAATCTACCTTACGATACAAGTCATGCCATTATGGCGGTTTACTACGATGGGCCTCAAGTCACTGGTGGGCTTTAGACCCTTTATTGAACCGCCATCTTCATGCTTGGTCTTGGGCTTCTTCCTGATGAGTCTTCTTTGCGTAACCCGGCCCCTCCTGGGCTGCTTACACAAATAGTTATATCCCCACATACTTAAATTGTTTACATTGAAAGTTACTTATCCCTTTGCATGTTTTGGTTTTGTTCCTTGCATGTGTTTGTATATGTTGTGCCTCCAATTTGCTTATCTTGAGAAATCAAGTATATGTATGTCATGTACGTGTGTGTCGTGCGTTGAGCCTTTGTGCGTCTTGCTTGTATCTTAGTTGGCTCTTGTGAGAGATTAAAGGAACATCTCATTTTGGGAGAGTGACGTGCTTTGTGCACCTCACAATCCTATAAATGTGTGTACATGAGGAATACCATCTAGTGTTGATATTACAAGATTATCTAGTCTCTATGTGGTATGTCTTCTCCGAGAAATTCAAATTCTAAATAGTCCATTAATAATCTCTTGTTGGATCCTCTTATTGCCTCTTGTTAAGTTTTCTTTGGTATCACATTATGGGGGAGTAATATGCCATGTGCACATTACAAGCCTAGAAAATGTGTACATTTGAGGTATTGTCACTTAGAATTGATATTGTAAATTATCTTATTCCTAGGTCACATGTTAGCTCTACAAGTTGCAATTTGCTTGTGTTTGGTGTGAAGATGATGTTGGATATCCTTGCTATCTACCACCAGGAATTATTTCCAAATACTTCTTGTCTTTTGACAATTGGTACTCCCCTATGTGGTAGAAATTATTGATCATCTCTACATTGGCAAGGATTGTGTCAACTCCCGCTGTCTTCCATACCACTTGTGGATCCTGTAATTTTCTTGATCTTGTCTAGTGTTTTATAGATATAGTGAAAGTAGTGACCCCACCTTGTGCATTTTGTTATCAAATGCAAATTCTCTATAATGCACTACTATCGGGGGAGCTATCATATTTCTATAATAAACTCATCTTGTGATCCATATAAGGTGTGTGTTGGTGGAAGGCAAGCCATTTCTTTTTGGTACTTTGTGCCATCATGAAAATTTGTAGAGAGATTGGTTTATTTGGAACCATCCTCTCTTTTGGGAGTCTGACATATTTCTTTTTTGAGTGTATAATGGATATCTCATTCCTTGATGTATCTTTTAATGATATCTTCCAAGTAATGATTTCTCTATTTGGTATCCTATTTTCACTTGGTATTTCTTTTTCATTTGGTATCGGTCCTTGAAAGTTTCGAGCATGCATATTTACTTCATATATTTTATTTGTCATGCTTTGTTTCTTTGACCCAATATATAGGGGAAACTCCACCAAGTCTCAATTTGGATGAGATGTGCATGAAATTTGGATAAACGCCATGCATGAAGAGCTACACAACTTCGAGAGAAATCAAGTTTGGACATTGGTTGAGAAGCCCGACAACAACCACAACATCATCGGTACCAAATGGGTGTTTCGCAACAAGCAAGATGAAGATGGACAAGTAGTTTGCAACAAAGCACGTCTCGTCGCCCAAGGCTACACTCAAGTCGAATGTATGGACTATGGTGAGACATACGCCCCCGTTGCTAGACTTGAGTCCATTCGCATCTTACTTGCCTATGTTAATCACCATGATATCACCTTGTACCAAATGGACATTAAAAGTGCTTTTCTAAATGGTGAAATAGAGGAGGAAGTTTATGTTAAGAAACCTCCCGGCTTTGTCAATCCTAAGAAACCTAATTATGTTTACAATCTTCACAAAGTTCTTTATGGTCTTAAACAAGCTCCTAGAGCATGGTATAAATGCTTGATCAAGTTCCTTACTGAAAAAGGCTTTGAAATTGGAAAATTTGATTCTACTCTTTTCACTAAAAGGGTTAACGGAGAACTATTTGTTTGCCAAATCTATGTTGATGATATTATATTTGGTTCAAGTAACCCTCACTCTAGTGAGAAGTTTGGAAAGCTAATGTCAGAGAAGTTTGAGATGTCTATGATGAGTGAACTCAAATTCTTTCGCGGTTTGCAAATCAAGCAAACTAAGGAAGGTACCTTTGTCTCTCAAACAAAGTACACCAAGGACTTATTCAAGAAGTTCAATATGCAAGAATGCAAAGGTATGACTACACCCATGCCGACGAGTGGACATCTTGAATTGGCCAAAGATGGTGAACCGGTTGATCAAAAGGTTTATCTCTTTGTGATTGGTTCATTGTTATATCTATGTGCTTCACGTCCCGATATTATGCTAAGTGTGTGCATGTGTGCACGATATCAAGCGGCTCCTAAAGAATGTCATCTTAAGGTCGTGAAAAGGATAGTGAGATACTTAATTCATACACCAAATTTTGGCATTTGGTATCCAAAGAGGGCCTCTTTCAATCTTGTTAGCTATTCCGACTCGGACTATGCCGGTTACAAGGTTGATAAAAAGTCCACTTCGGGTACTTGTCAATTTCTTGGTAGATCTCTTGTGTCTTGGTCTTCCAAGAAATAAAACTCGGTATCCTTATCTACCGCCGAAGCGGAATACATTGCCGCTGGTTCATGTTGTGCTCAATTACTTCGGATGACCCAAACTCTTAAGGATTATGGGATATATGTCACGACCGGATTTTCGGGACATATTTCCCAAAAGATGGTCCTTGTGAGACCGGATTTCCGGGGTATATTTCCTCCAAAAAATGGTCCTTGTGCTCACCAGCCCCAGGATTACTGTTAGCTGATGAGGCGCCAACTTGATACCGAAATTACAAGCAAAATACATAATATGTAGTACAAGACCATTCTGGCCTATGAGTACAACACAAGGTTTCTAGTGGCTGATGGCGGAAGCGGTGTGTGGTTCATCAGCATCTATGGGACTCCATTTCCCACAGGAATAGCTCACCTAGATAACTCCTATCTTAGCGAGGCTGCTATCACCATTGCGTAGGTTCCGGGGCTGCCATCGCAACGCTCCTCTCCATGCAAGAAATCTGGCCAAGAAAATAGCCAGGGACAAGCTAGTGAGTACTTTGAATGTACTCGCAAACATTATGAACACAGGTATAATATAACAAATGATAATCATGCTCTGAAATATTCTATGATCACCACATCAGTCACAAAATAAAATCCATGATGCACGCAAGCATGTTATTCATATACAACCTGAGTATGCAATAAGGGAGTAGAAATAGAATGCACCGATCGGGTGTCTAAAGCGACGCCTCGAAAGGATAATAATATAAAGCATGCCTCAGTCAGGCGTCTGAGTGACACCACATAAAGGGCTTATAAATAAAAGAAATAACAAGCATGCCACAGTCGGGCATCTGTGCGACACCACCTAAAGGGCTTATAAATAATTTGATCACAGTGAATATCCACGAGGTAGAACCGTCCCAGGGATACTCAATAATTCAAATAGTGTAAATGGTTAGTCCATAATAATAGTAATCATAATCATCATGAGTCACAAGTCATGATCCATGTTCTGGTTTAGCAATCTTTCCTCCGAAGCCCGACACTAAGACCGACACTTGACCCATCCCAGACTGTAGTCCTTAACCATGGACACGGCTATTCGAATAGATATAACCTCTGTAGAGGGTGTACTCTTTACCCACGAGTAACGGATTCCTTTAGTCCATCGGGACTAATTCCATCTATGGTCTTTTGATTGAAAACACACCTGACCGCACGCACCAGCCTAACTTATCGGTGTCTGGAATCACCCACGACACCCGTTAAGCAACACTCTAAGTGGGGAGGCTACAACCTCGACTAGCATGGGATCACAAAATTTATAACACGCACAAACTAGGGGAGCGACCCCCTTGGCTCCAACCGGAAACTCCCATGCCCCCGGACCAGGTGGCATGTCTACCGGATGCAGCCGGTATCTTCCACCATGGCCTCTCTGTATGGTGTGTGCTAGGAAGGGGTTGACAACTTACTGAACCGTACCCTACCTATGGCAGGGAAAAGTGGTAGTACGAAGCAAGTATGGGGGTTACTGGAACAAGACTCGATCTACGGTCGACTCGGGAGGTTAAAGCATTTCCTGCATGATAAGCATAAGAAATATATTTCACACCAATCAGACAGAATCACCACTCATCATACCTCACCATGCCTTACCGGACATTACCATCTCGACAAAGAACTAGAGACAAGCTCGTGTCTACCCAAGACAGAGACTTTCCCGGATTCCTTCTGATAGGCACGAAAGGTATACGAGGGCGATTACTATCCGATGCATATCAAATTCCAACAGCAAGGAATCATTACTATGCACTCATGAATATGATCATAGCACCACATAAAATACCGAATACTTTGCGTCATGGTGGTGTCGTATATGCATCGAACGACACACAACAAATATTATGCCGGGGTTCAGAATGCTTGCCTTCCAGAGTCTGTAAGTGGGGTGCACTTTTTTTTGAAAGTTGCCTTCTTCTTCAAAACCCTATTTTTACGAAAATTTGAATTAACACATAGTTCCAAAACAGTACAAAAAAGTTGTTTGGAAAATTTTCAAATAAATATGAAAATAAACTATACAAAATTTGAGAAACGGTAGAAAATGAATCAAGTCAATTGGACTTATATTTAAAAAGTTATAGCCAGTCAAAGATTAGTCAAAAATTCTGTTTTTAATAAAAATCAGAAAAAGAAAACAGTTCGGGGGCTTATGCTTTCCCCTAGCGAAGGCGTATTCGGAGGAATATGTTTCCACTTACACCAGCATGGACTGACAGTGGGTCTCTTGGGCCCACTGGTCAGGTTTGACCAGTCGCCCGCGCCTCCTTCTCCTCTGGCCGTGCAGTGGCGGGGCTCCGGCGATCGCCGTCGACGAACGGCGGCTCCCCACGGGATTAGAAGGGCAGTGATGGATCCGTTGGTCCAGGGCGGTCCTCCCAGTGGTCGATAGGCTGGCGGGGTGGAGGGGGTCACCGGCGGCGAGGTCCGCAGCGGACGGTGGTTTCGGGAACAATTGGGGGCTTGGGCTACGGTGGCTTTCGGTCGAGGCTGAGGGGTTGGGCTGCTCCGTACGGCCGATGGGAGTCGGACGGTTGCACTGGATGGACTGGGGAGGCCCTGCTCGCGACGAACGGGACCAGAGCGTGGCGGCGGCCGAACTGACCGGAGATGGAGAAGACGGCCTCCCTCCATCGATAGCTGGTGATGGGAGCACTAGAGGGGTGGCCTGAGGTCGCCTGAAGGTCTGGACGGCTCGGGGTCCCTATTTATTGTTGGGGAACGTTGCAGAAAATAAAAAATTTCCTACGGTTTCACCAAGATCAATCTATGAGTTCATCTAGCAACGAGAGAGAGGAGTGCATCTACATACCCTTGTAGATCGAGCGGAAGCGTTCAAGAGAACGGGGTTGAGGGAGTCGTACTCGTCGTGATCCAAATCACCGGAGATCCTAGCGCCGAACGGATGGCACCTCCGTGTTCAACACACGTACGGTCAGGGAGACGTATCCTCCTTCTTGATTCAGCAAGGGGGAAGGAGAGGTTAATGAAGATCCAGCAGCACGACGGCGTGGTGGTGGATGCAGCAGCGATCTCGGCAGGGCTTCGCCAAGCTTCTGCGAGAGGGAGAGGTGTAGCAAGGGGAGAGGGAGGCGCCAAGAGCATGGGTGCGGCTGCCCTCCCTCCCCCCTCTTTATATAGGGCCCCTAGGAGGGCGGCCCTAGGAGATGGGATCTCCAAGGGGGGGGGGCAGGGGGGTGGCTTGCCCCCCCAGCCAGGTGGAGGCGCCCCCACCCCTAGGGTTTCCCAACCCTAGGCGTAGGGGCGGCCCAAGGGGGGGCGCACCAGCCTACCAGGGGCTGGTTCCTCTCCCACTTCGGCCCATGGGACCCTCCGGGATAGGTGGCCCCACCCGGTGGAACCCCGGAACCCTTCCGGTGGTCCCGGTACACGGTAACACCCGAAACTTTCCCGATGGCCGAAACCTGACTTCCTATATATAATTCTTTACCTACGGACCATTCCGGAACTCCTCGTGACGTCCGGGATCTCATCCGGGACTCCGAACAACTTTCGGTTTACTGCATACTCATATATCTACAACCCTAGCGTTACCGAACCTTAAGTGTGTAGACCCTCCGGGTTCGGGAGACATGCAGACATGACCGAGATGCCTCTCCGGTCAATAACCAACAGCGGGATCTGGATACCCATGTTGGATACCACATGCTCCTCGATGATCTCATCGGATGAACCATGATGTCGAGGATTTAAGCAACCCCGTATACAATTCCCTTTGTCAATCGGTACGTTACTTGCCCGAGACTCGATCGTCGGTATCCCAATACCTCATTTAATCTCGTTACCAGCAAGTCACTTTACTCGAACCGTAATGCATGATCCCGTGACCAGACACTTGGTCACATTGAGCTCATTATGATGACGCATTACCGAGTGGGCCCAGAGATACCTCTCCGTCATACGGAGTGACAAATCCCATTCTCGATTCGTGCCAACCCAACAGACACATTCGGAGATACCCGTAGTGCACCTTTATAGTCACCCAGTTACGTTGTGATGATTGGCACACCCAAAGTACTCCTACGATATCCGGGAGTTGCACAATCTCATGGTCTAAGGAAATGATACTTGACATTTGGAAAAGCTCTAGCTAAACGAACTACACGATCTTTGAGCTATGCTTAGGATTGGGTCTTTTCCATCACATCATTCTCCTAATGATGTGATCCCGTTATCAATGACATCCAATGTCCATAGTCAGGAAACCATGACTATCTGTTGATCAACGAGCTAGTCAACTAGAGGCTCACTAGGGACATGTTGTGGTCTATGTATTCCCATGTGTATTATGATTTCCGGATAATACAATTATAGCATGAATAATAGACAATTATCATGAACAAAGAAATATAATAATAACCATATTATTATTGCCTCTAGGGCATATTTCCAACAGTCTCCCACTTGCACTAGAGTTCAATAATCTAGTTACATTGTGATGAATCGAACTCCCATGGAATTCTGGTATTGATCATGTTTTGCCCTAGGGAGAGGTTTAGTCAACGGATCTGCCACATTTAGGTCCGTATGTACTTTACAAATATCTATGTCTCCATCTTGAACATTTTCACGAATGGAGTTGAAGCGACGCTTGATGTGCCTGGTCTTCTTGTGAAACCTGGGCTCCTTGGCAAGTGCAATAGCTCCAGTGTTGTCACAGAAGAGTTTGATAGGCCCCGACGCATTGGGTATGACTCCTAGGTCGGTGATGAACTCCTTCACCCAGATTGCTTCATGCGCTGCCTCCGAGGCTGCCATGTACTCCGCTTCACATGTAGATCCCGCCATGATGCTTTACTTGCAACTGCACAAGCTTACTGCCCCACCATTCAAAATATACATGTATCCGGTTTGTGACTTAGAGTCATCCAGTTCTGTGTCAAAGCTAGCATCGACGTAACCCTGTACGACAAGCTCTTCCTCACCTCCATAAACGAGAAACATGTCCTTTGTCCTTTTCAGGTACTTCAGGATATTCTTGACCGCTGTCCAGTGTTCCTTGCTGGGATTACTTTGGTACCTCCCTACCAAACTTATGGCAAGGTTTACATCGGGTCTAGTACACAGCATGGCATACATAATAGATCCTATGGCTGAGGCATAGGGGATGACACTCATCTCTTGTTTATCTTCTGCCGTGGTCGGGCATTGAGCCGAGCTCAATCTCACACCTTGCAATAAAGGCAAGAACCCTTTCTTGGACTGATCCATATTGAACTTCTTCAATATCTTATCAAGGTATGTGCTTTGTGAAAGACCTATGAGGCGTCTCGATCTATCCATATAGATCTTGATGCCTAATATGTAAGCAGCTTCTCCAAGGTCCTTCATTGAAAAACACTTATTCAAGTAGGCCTTAATGTTGTCCAAAAGTTCTATATCATTTCCCATGAAAGTATGTCATCTACATATAATATGAGAAATGCTATAGAGCTCCCACTCACTTTCTTGTAAACGCATACTTCTCCATAAGTCTGCATAAACCCAAACACTTTGATCATCTCATCAAAGAGAATTTTCCAACTCTGAGATGCTTGCACCAGCCCATAAATGGATCGCTGGAGCTTGCATACCTTGTTAGCATTCTTAGGATCGACAAAACCTTCCGGCTGCATCATATACAGTTCTTCCTTAAGATAACCGTTAAGGAATGCCGTTTTGACGTCCATCTGCCATATCTCATAATCATAGTATGCGGCAATTGCTAACATGATTCGAACGGACTTCAGTTTCGCTACGGGAGAGAAAGTCTCATCGTAGTCAACCCCTTGAACTTGCTGATAACCCTTAGCGACAAGTCGAGCTTTACAGATGGTAACATTACCATCCGCGTCCGTCTTCTCCTTAAAGATCCATTTGTTTTCTATCGCTCGCCGATCATCGTGCAAGTCTGTCAAAGTCCATACATTGTTTTCATACATGGATTCTATCTCGGATTGCAAGGCTTCAAGCCATTTGTTGGAATCTGGGCCCGCCATCGCTTCTTCAGTTCAAAGGTTCACTGTTGTCTAACAACATGATTTCCAGGACAGGGTTGCCATACCACTCTGGTGTGGAACATGTCCTTGTGGACCTACGAAGTTCAGTAGCAACTTGATCCGAAGTACCTTGATCATCATCATTAATTTCCTCTCCAGTCGGTGTAGGCACCACAGGAACATCTTCCTAAGCTGCGTTACTTACCGGTTCAAGAGGTAGTACTTCATCAAGTTCCATTTTCCTCCCACTTACTTCTCTCGAGAGAAACTCTTTCTCCAGAAAGGACCCGTTCTTGGCAACAAAGATCTTGCATTCAGATCTAAGGTAGAAGGTATACCCGATGGTTTCCTTAGGGTATCCTATGAAGACGCATTTTCCCGACTTGGGTTCGAGCTTTTCAGGTTGAAGTTTCTTGACATAAGCATCGCATCCCCAACTTTCAGAAACGACAGCTTAGGTTTCTTCCCAAACCATAATTCATACGGTGTCGTCTCAACGGATTTAGACAGTGCCCTATTTAAAGTGAATGTAGCTGTCTCTAGAGCGTATCCCCAAAAAGATAGTGGTAAATCAGTAAGAGACATCATAGATCGCACCATATACAATAAAGTGCGATTACGACGTTCAAACACACCATTACGCTGAGGTGTTCTAGGGGGCGTGAGTTGTGAAACGATTCCACATTTCCTTAAGTGCGTACCAAATTCGTGACTTAAATATTCTGCTCCACGATCTGATCGTAAGAACTTTATTTTTCGGTCACGTTGATTCTCTACCTCATTCTGAAATTCCTTGAACTTTTCAAAGGTCTCAGACTTGTGTTTCATTAAGTAGACATACCCATATCTACTCAAGTCGTCAGTGAGAGTGAGAACGTAACGATATCCTCCACGACCCTCAACGCTCATTGGACCGCACACATCAGTATGTATGATTTCCAATAAGTTGGTTGCTCGCTCCATTGTTCCGGAGAACGGAGTCTTGGTCATTTTCCCATGAGGCATGGTTCGCATGTGTCAAATGATTCATAATCGAGAGACTCTAAAAGTCCATCAGCATGGAGCTTCTTCATGCGCTTGACATCAATGTGACCAAGGCGGCATTGCCACAAGTATGTGGGACTATCGTTATCAACTTTACATCTTTTGGTATTCACACTATGAATATGTGTAACATCACGTTCGAGATTCATTAAGAATAAACCATTAACCATCGGGGCATGACCATAAAACATATCTCTCATATAAATAGAACAACCATTATTCTCGGATTTAAAAATGAGTAGCCATCTCGTATTAAACAAGATCCAGATACAATGTTCATGCTCAAAGCTGGCACTAAATAACAATGTCACGCCCAATATGTGATACTATCCTAAAGAGACTCGAAGGTCCCACCAAGGATAGAACCGCATATTGAAACGCTTTTGCAAGGTCGATATCATTACATCAACATTACATAATAGATGGGGATACATACAAGAGGCATACAATGCCACACGAATACAACATCATCATACATAAGATCAACATTCGTCTACGGATGAATCACAAACAGAAACTCAAATGACATCCACCCTGCTAGCCCAGGCTGCCGACCTGGAACCTATCCCCTGATCAAAGAAGAAGCAGAAGAAGAACTCCAAAACAAGCAAACATCGCTCTCGCATCATGATCATCGCACAACCTGTACCTGCAACTGTTGTTGTAGTAATCTGTGAGCCACAAGGACTCAGCAATCCCATTACCATGGGTATCAAGACTAGGAAAGCTTAATGGGAAAGGAAGGGGTAAAGTGGTGAGGTTGCAGCAGCGACTAAGCATATATGGTGGCTAACATACGCAAATAAGAGCGAGAAGAGAGCAAATTGAACGGTCGTGAAGCTAGCAAATATCAAGAGGTGATCCTGAACTCCTACTTACGTCAAACATAACCCAAAACAATGTTTACTTCCTGGACTCCGCCGAAAAGAGACCATCACGGCTACACATGCAGTTGATGCATTTTAACTCAAATCTGGTGTCAAGTTATCTACAACCGGACATTAACAAATTCCCATCTGCCACATAACCGCGGGCACGGCTTTCGAAAGTTTATACCTTGTAGGGGTGTCCCAACTTAGCCCATGATAAGCTCTCGCGATCAACGTAGGATATACCTTCTCCCAGGAAGACCCGATCAGACTCGGAATCCCGGTTTACAAGACATTTCGACAATGGTAAAACAAGACCAGCAAGACCGCCCGATGCGCCGACAATCCCGATAGGAGCTGCACATATCTCGTTCTCAGGGCAACACCAGATGAGCAATCCGTACAACTAAAACCAGACCTCAAGTTTCCCTGAGGGGGTGCTGCAAAGGGCTCTGGTTCGGACCAGCAGTTATAGAAGCACTAGCCCGGGGGGGCTAAATAAAGATGACCCTCGAGAGAGCGACTCCCAAGGGAAAAGTAGGTGGTGGTGAGGCAAATGGTAAAACCAAGGTTGGGCCTTGCTGGAGGAGTTTTATTCAAAGCGAAATGTCAAGGGGGTCCCATAAATCACCCAACCACGTAAGGAACGCAAAATCCGGGAACATAACACCGGTATGACAGAAACTAGGGCGGCAAGAGTGGAACAAAACACCAGGCATAAGGCCGAGCCTTCCACCCTTTACCAAGTATATAGATGCATTAACTAAATAAGAGATATTGTGATATCCCAACATAATCCTATCCACCATGGAGCAATCTTCAACTTCACCTGCAACTAACAATGCTATAAGAGGGGCTAAGCAAAAGCGGTAACATAGCCAAGCAACGGTTTGCTAGGAAGGGTGAAAATGGTTAGAGGATGACATGGCAATTTGGGAGGCTTGAAGAGCAAAAGATAGGTAGCGCAGCAAAGTGATAGAACGAAGCAACTAGCATAGCAATGATAGTAGTGAGATCCAGGGTAGCGGCCATCTTGCCTGAAATCCTGCTAGGAAGAAGAACGAGTCCATGAAGAAGTCAAACGAACATAGTCGAACGAATCCTCACAACTCCGGAATGAAACCGAAGCTAACGAGAGAAGCAAATCGGAAAGAAGCAAACAACATGGTAAACACACAAGCATAATCATGGCATGATGCACAATCAAGTATGATGCATGTCCGGTTTAATGAGGCATGGCATGGCAAAGTGCAACAAACAACACTACAAATTAAGTGGAGCTCAATATGCAACGAGTTGCATATGGACAAAACACCACATTCAAGTTACTTAGTTCGCTCTTGTTTGTGTACCGAACAATATTAAATGTTATTCAACATGGCAAGGGGTGAAGCATAATAAAACTACCTATCTAGGCAAGTTTAAATGAGGCCGGAACAACAAACAACAATTCCAGAAAATCCTCATGTCCATATTTCAAATTTGGTACTGTTCTGCCTATTACATAATCTTAGAGTTGTTAAACAGGAAAATAAAGAGCACCATGTTAAACTAGGCATTTTTCCAACCCATTTACATATAAAGTTTATTAAAATTGGAGCTATGATTATTTAGTTATGGAATAAATCATTTTAGCATATTATTTAAGCAAAATCAAACAAACAACATTTTAAGCATTTTAAATATGGACGAGAGTGGCAAAATATTAAACTAGATGAAATTCTAAGCATTTTACATATATAAAGTTTTTACATATGATGCATAGTTCATGAGTTATTATATGCATGAAGTGCAAGGGGGGTTTCTGCAAATCTGTAATTCCCTGGTAAAATAGCAAATTCGTTCGCAGGAAAAAAACATGGACAGGCCGAATCTGGAGCTACAGGAACTTTGGAGGCTCACCCTGGGCTTTGGCCCGCGCGGTGGAGCAGGAGGTGGGGCAGGCCGGCTTGAGCCGTGGCCCAGCACGAACGGCCGAGGCAGGCCGGTCGCTCCTACGCGAGCTGACCCGTGGTCTACGCGACCACGAGCGGGCGCCTGACTTGGGTCGATGTAGAGGAGGTCCGGGACGAGGCCAATGGCGGCGCAGGGACTTGAGGGCGAGGCAGGGGACGAACAGAGGCGCACGCACAGGGGAAGTAGGCCAGGCGGAAGCGGGACTTGGCGCGGATCCACGGTGCGGGGCAGAGGAGGCAGGCAGGGTACCGCGTTCTGATGTTCGAAGCAGGGGAACGAGCGGACGCGTGGTTCTCCGGCGAGGTACTTGGCGGGGCAACGAGACTCGGGAACGACGGGAATCGAGCGCGGAGGAGCCGGGGATGGTGGATCCAGGCACGCACTGCAAGAACTTGGTGATGGCGGCTTCCTCCTTGCGGCTCCTGCACGGACATACCTAGGAGAGAGAGAGCATGAGAGGGAAAGACAACGGGAGAAGAAAGGGAAAGGAAGGAGAGGCGCGAGCGTGGCTGGCCTGCTGGTGGCTGCTAGCAGAACTTCTCGCCGGGGGCGACGACAGGCGAACT
This sequence comes from Triticum dicoccoides, assembly GCF_002162155.2. NCBI lineage: Eukaryota > Viridiplantae > Streptophyta > Magnoliopsida > Poales > Poaceae > Triticum > Triticum dicoccoides. Next base: position 86,998,074 of record NC_041385.1, read on the forward strand.
TGAGGAGAGGCGCAGGGCTCAGGGAAAGAGCATGGCATAGAGGACCTCGGGAGGGATCAAGCGGGAGGAGCTCGGGGCCTCGGGCGTGCGGCTGCGCGTTGAGGATTTGGATCGTGGTTGCGGGCTCCGGTTGGTGGTGATGAAAACAAGCGAAGGAGAGGCTGGCTGTGAGGGGATTTGGGCAGCGGCGCAAATCGAGGGAGATGGTCGGATGGTGGCTGGTTGGATCGGGAGGGATCCCGAGGGAGAAGGTGGAGAGTGGCGGCGGCGGGAATGGGACAAGGAGAGAATTTCTAGGGTTGTCCAAAATAGACCAGGGGCGGACTATATATATGAAAAAGGAGGGGAATTTGGATCATCCGATTAAAATCGGACGGTTGAGAATAAAATGCTTCGGGAGTTCAAACAAATAAACGCAGATATTTTAGGGATGTTTGGGGATGATACGGACCCATTGGTCACGACTTAGCGGGTCGGGTTCGGGGCAGTATCGGACACGCGCAAAGGGGGGTCGGGGGCTGTGCAGAGAGGCTTAAACGGTCGGACAAGAAATGAACGGTTGGACTGAGAAAGGTCAACAAAGACGAGGAAGAAACGGCAACTACAAACGGCTACGAGTTTTAATAAAACAAAGCCGATGCAATGCACATGATGCTATGAGATGAGATGCATGACATGAAACGAAAGGAAAACGAGAGACAAAAACCCAACCACGAAGGAAATAACATATCACATCTCCGGAAAGGGCAAGAGTTGGAGTTATGAATATGGAAAGTTACATCCAGGGTGTTACAACACTCCACCACTACGAGAGGATCTCGTCCCGAGATCTAGGATGGCACCGGAGGGAAAAGGAAGAGGAAGATAAGAGGTAAACTAAGTTGCTTCTTCGACCAATGAGTGAAACCATGAACCTTGAGAGGTTGAGCAAAATGAATGAAAGAAAAAAATGAAGATGAACAAAGTTGAAAACACTCCGTTAGAAAAGAGGAACAAGGGATACGACGAGAACCAAGAGGTTCAGTGATAAGATAGATATTGAAATCACTCCGGTTAAAACTAGATAGAGAAGGAATAAGATTGATATAATTTGGGCAGCACTCCGACGGAAACAAGAAAGAAAACTTGATAAGATGAAAATCACTTGAAGAGATGACACAACACTCCGGTTAAATGGATAAGCATGAAAAGAACATGATATTGACAAAACAAGATGATTAGTGAAGAGAGCAACATCACAATGCCTCCGGAACGAAAGAATAGAAGTTAGATTGTTGGGATAAAGGGACGGATAAGAAAATGACATCTTCTGCCACAAATGAACTTGGAAAGCATCCTTGCAAAGAAGGATTGAATGGAGTTGTTGTAAAATCAACAACAAAACGAATAAGCTTGTAGCGGGCTTATGGAAAACTTCTCAAAATTGAGGCAAAATTCTGCCACTACGGAAACAAATAATATAATTGATAACACCAACGAGATGAAAAACTTCTTCCACCAAGATGATAGAGAGATAACTTAGATCGTTGATAAGCACCACAATAACAACATTCCTTAGGGAAGGCTTTAGGTGAAATATGACACAAGATAACTCCAACAAAGAGATTAATTGGTCGAAAAGATATCTTGAACGAAGAGAAAATGATGGATTTAATTAACTCATTCCTGACAACTTGTGAATCATGAAGCACGAGGAGAAATTGCCAAGGATGACATAACACCATCTCAAAAGATAAGGTAGAAAGGATTGCACTTCGGAATGCAAGATGAAGAATGCTTGAACACCTCAAAACAAAACATGTGTTGAGCACCATGTTTACTTTTGAGTATAGCTTGGCGGGTCATAACTTCGAGACAAATCTTGAAGAACAAAATGTGAATGAAAGGAATCCTTGATGAACCATCATGTAGAGCCTTGCAATGATTTAGATGGAGCTTTGCAACGATATAACCAAGAAAACTTGGAACTCCTGAAAAGGAAAATATGAAACACTAGAACCAAGAATTACTTAATCTTGAACAATCTCCGGAAGAAAAGAATTGAATCACCTCGAGGAAATAAGAATAAGATTTATTGTATGCTTATCCTTCATCAAATTAAATTGATGACAAGCAATGGATTTGGCATACTACTTATTCCCGTAGAAAGGATTAAGAGAGATATAGCGTAAACTTGAGAAGGTCTTGATGGAACCACCGGTGGGATTTGGAAACAAAGAATGAATTGATATGATAACGAAGGAAATGAAATCTTGAACGAACCACCGTAAGCATTCAAAAATGACTGATGAAAGAGAATGAATCACCGGGAAGAATTAGAAGAACAAATATGCTTGAGGGGATTTAGATGCAAAAGAACAAAGAGATAACAAGCTGATTAAAGAATACTTGACAGATGCGCCGGGGTAAATATAGAACGATAGCTGGAATGATGGCCTCCGGTGAAACGAAACAGAAATCAACTCCTGAAATGCTCCGGATGGGTGAAAAGAATTCTCACAATCAAAAACAATTATGAGAGGATGGCATCAAGCTTGAACTACGCCTCTTTGGAAGAAAGGGGAAGGATTTAAGAGGAACTCTTCTTCGGTCTTCAAAATCCGAGAATGACAAGAAGAAACACCACCATGAATTGTTGAAACACTCCGGAAGGATTAAAAGAAAAAAGGTTGAGCCAAAGATGAAAAGAATTTGAAAGCGATCTTGGACAAGGCATATGACTGATGATAATTCATTCTTACGTCAACTTTGAAATAGAATTGTAGAATAGCTCCGGAAAAAAATTAGAAGAGTCAGGTAAGATCCTGGGAAAAGACCTGTGGGTTAGGGCCCACTCAAAAGAAACACCCTTGAACACTTAAGGAGAGATTGCACTGGTTGATTTAAATGGCTTGAACTAGATATCAACCTCGAAATAACTTGAACGGATTAAGAATGGAGACATGAATCTTCCGAGATATCTTGAGCACTACAGATAAGAATAGAGAGAGGTGGACAATTAAGAGGTGCACCGGCATGGGAAAACATTTGAAACACGGAAAGGGATATGATCAACACTGAAAGCTTGAATTAAATCCACCGGAGAAGAAAAATAATGAAGAATGATGAGCTCAAAGCTCCGTTAGTATCTTCCTGAGAATCACCGGATAAGAACATTAACAGGAAAGAATGAAGAGACTTCCCATTAATAACAGGATACATGATTAAGAAATCTGAGTCCTTGAAGAAAAAGGTGGGAGGGCGGGGAAAACAAAGACAACTTGGGATGGATGAAACAAACACCGGTGAGAAAACTTAGAGTTGATCTTGCGGATGTTGAAATGATCGGATCTACTTGAAGAGAAGCACACCGGTTGGAAAGAATTGAAATGACAATCTGATGATCAAAAGGATTAGTACTCCCATAGAAATATGAGAACACCGCTTGAAAGGTATGGAATCAACACTTGACATTGAAGCAACTCAAATGCCACAACTCAAAACAAAATAAAGGATTGGCTTGCAGAAATAAGCCGGAACAAATACATATGATAGAGATTAACCCAATCCCATATCAGGCATCTGTCGGAAAGATATTCTAGGAGCTACTTTAATTCCCACCTATAAACCTCCTGAAACTTTCTGGTTATGCAATCAGGTGTTGGGGATACAGGGGAAGCAATAAATATCTCACCCAAACTAACAATACCTACATCCAGCTGTATCCATCCGTCAACACATAACCAACAAATCTTCGGAAATCGTGTACCTCAACCTTCGAAAAGCATCCGTTATACGAGCTATGGCAATACTCCTGAACTCCCGCCCCAGTACTGGGTGGTGTCGGTGTCAAAACCGGCGGATCTCGGGTAGGGGGTCCCGAACTGTGCGTCTAGGCGGATGGTAACAAGAGACAAGGGACATGATGTTTTTACCCAGGTTCGGGCCCTCTCGATGGAGGTAAAACCCTACTCCTGCTTGATTAAAATTGATAATATGGGTAGTACAAGAGTAGATCTACCACGAGATCGGAGTGGCTAAACCCTAGAAGCTAGCCTATGGTATGATTGTTGTTCGTCCTACGGACTAAAACTCTCCGGTTTATATAGACACCGGAGAGGGCTAGGGTTACATAGAGTCGGTTACAATGGGAGGAGATCTTCATATCGTATCGCCAAGCTTGTCTTCCACGCCAAGGAAAGTCCCATCCGGACACGGGACGGAGTCTTCAATCTTGTATCTTCATAGTAAGAGTGTCCGGCCAAAGGTCTTAGTTCGGCCATCCGGACACCCCCTAATCCAGGACTCCCTCACTAGCCCCTGAACCAGGCTTCAATGACGACGAGTCCAGCATGCAAGTTGTCTTCGGCATTGCAAGGCGGGTTCCTCCTCCGAATATTCCATAGAAGAGGTTGAACACCAGGATAGTGTCCGGCTCTGCAAAATAAGTTCCACATTCCACCGTAGAGAGAATAATATTTGCATCAATCGAATCTACTGACGTATTCCGCGGTGTGACATCATGCCACGACCTGGCTTTTATTCATTTTACCGTTCCACCTCAGCACGTTTAGCGAGGCGGTTTCCTTGGCACGTCTTGTCAAAGCAGAGATCGTGTCCCCTTATTCCGGGATTCTCATCAAAACGGGTGTGGGTAACCTAACCGTGACTTAGGTATGACTCCCTAATTGAAAGTGAGTCTCAAACGGTTATGGGGAGGGCTCTTGGTATTCACCTCCTTTATAAAGGAACCAAGGCACGGCTCCCTTCTTCTCAAACCAATCAAATCCGCCCCTCGCTTCGAGTTCCAACACCCAAAGCTCTAGTTTTAGGCGCTTCGGACCTTCGAAGATGTCCGTATCCAACCTACAAGGCCGGTGGATGCCTTCCTCCATTACGGAAGAAGATGTGCGAAAGCTAAGAGATGCCAGGTATCTAACCAGCGAAATCTCGCATAGACTGCCTACTCAAGGGCAAGCGGTTCCCGCTCCCCAGCCCGGTGAAAGCGTGGTGTTTGCATCTCACTTCCTTCAGGGGCTAGGCTTCCCGATCGATCCCTTTGTGAGGGGGCTTATGTATTACTACGGGCTAGAGTTCCACGACCTAGCTCCGGAGTCCATCCTCCAGATCTCATCATTCATTGTCGTGTGCGAGGCCTTCCTCCATATCACCCCTCACTTAGGATTGTGGCTAAAAACTTTCAAAGTGGAACCGAAAATGATCGAGGGGCAGCACGCTGAGTGTGTAGGGGCTATAATAAGCAAGATGGACGACACTCCATGGCCCGAAGGCTCTTTTCAAGAGGAGCTCGGCTTATGGCAACGAGACTGGTTTTACATCACAGCCCCTAGGGGTACCACATGGGTGGCACCACCTACTTTTCGCTCGGGTCCCCCACCACGGCTGGCGTCATGGGTTAATGAAGGACTTATCAGGGGGCCGCCCAAAGACGTGCCCTTGCTGCAGGGCCGTATTCAAGATCTTCGAGAAAGAGATATCAATTTAACTATAGTGGCGCAAGTCATGGTGATTCGCCACACACTGCCCTGCAAACGTCGACCTCTTCTCCTGTGGGAGTTCAGTCCGGAGGGACCACGAGTCCTACAACATTTCATTAGAATGACACCCATGGAGATGTACAAATTTTTCTTCGGATCACAAGCAAGGTGTACGGATTTGTCCGAGGACGCAGGTCTGAGCTGCAATTGCCCGAATGCTAAAGTAAGCAGCCTCGTATTTGGATACACCATCCATATTTTTATCAAATCTGCCCTTTAGCAGAGTTGTCCTTCGAACAGGAGTGGATGGCGAAGGCAAAGCTTATCAGGTGTCCAGCCCCCCTGCCCGAACCGTGCCGAATCCCATGCTGACCAGGATGCTGGAGGTCGCGCCGTTGGCGGAAAGCGAAGGGGGGACCCAAGGAGCTACTGCCTCCATGAAGGAGGCCGTCAGGAAGGGAAGAATCGAAAATTCTCCCGACTAGGGAAAGAAAAGGACTGCCTCTGAAGACCCGGAGGTGATAACCTCAAAACGGGGAAAGAAATCATCGTCAGAGGGTTCGACACTGGAGAACGCCCCAGCCGAATCGCCCCCTAAAGGGGACCCGCTCTCCCCCGAGGCGTAAGAGAAGGGAGGGGTTCCATAATGAATCACACTCATGTTTTATTCCTGAGGAAAATAACCCAAACATTATTTTGCAGTTCGGATCTCAACCCTTCTCAGCAGAGCTCATCTTCAGGGGATCTTCGTCCAGAGATGATAGAGAGCGAAACGCCTCCCCTTGTTCCACCGTCTCACGAGGCTGGCGACCCTGGGGTATCATCCTGGAGGGTTTTTTCAAGTCCGGACCCTGGAAAAGGTCGTCAGACTAGTCCGGCACCCTCTTGCGCGCCGGCGGAGGGGCTGAAGGATCTGCTTGGTAGGGCGTCCATCTCAGAAGAACACCATATGTTGATGGATACGGTGATTGGAAGGATTTCATCCGCGGAAAGCGGATTGTACGAGGCTGCTAGGAGTTTACTAACAGGCTTTGAGGTATGTAAAAAGGTGTACCTTTTGATAGAGCCGCATATTAAATGTGCCCTGTATGAATAGTAGCCCCTGGGACTTGTGTGTCGTCACGAGTGACGGCGCACAGAGGATCATAACCCCAGGTATAATATGTCGCCTATTCTATGAAGGTGGCGAGGCGTTCGGTGGCTAGCCGGACTGATGAATCTGCCAAACTAAAGCGGCAACTTGACGTAGCAGATGCCGACATCGCGCTTGTAAATAAGCGGCTAGACGAGGCTCAAGGTATGTTCAGAAGACACCCAGTAATAGGAGCTTGATGCTCGGGCCTTATATATATATTTTATGTAGATGCTGCTGCTGCCGTGGAGAACCTTCGGGCGGAACTTGCTCGAGCCAAGGAACAAGCAAGGAAAAGTGATGCGGCTGTCGTTAAAGCGGCTGAAGAGCTAAGAGCCGAACAGGGTGCTCACTGCCAGAGCAAGAAGGAAATAGCCGAGATGGCCATAAAATTGAAGGATGCTACCGACTGCTGTAAATTTCTTGAACAAGAAGGTAGGGCGGCTCAGAAGGACCTTGAAAAGATAACTGCCGAAGCCAAGGATACTCGCTCTGCCATGAGAGCGATGAAGGAGGAGCTACGTCAGGTCGGAAATATCACGGCTGGAAAGCCTTATATACTGCGGATGAAGTTCGGAGACCCCAAGTATGTTCCATTAGACCGGCAGTGGAGTGCGGAAAACGCTTATCTGGATTTGGCCGCAAGTGCGGCGGACGCGACCGAACACTTTCGTAGCCGAGGTGACCATGAATTGGAAGAGCTTTTCTGGTCGCAGTACCACAATCCAGAACGCCCACTGTCAGTATCCGACCGTTTAGCCGCCTGGGCGGAGCTGAACAGATTATCTGGACTCGCCATGAGGTATGTTGCGAGTCGTCTGTGGCCGGAGAAGCCGGAGCCGAAGAGTTATTTTGGCTTGGTGCAGCAGTTCCTTGGTTCGGTGCCGCATGCTGATGCAATGAAGAGGTCAAGCGTGCATAGAGGGTGCACAGATGGCTCTTGCCCATGTCAAAACATACTGGGCAGATATGAAGGCCAGTATTGTTGCGTCCCAGGATTCGGACGAAAGCCGAGTACCTGCCAAGCACTATTTTGAGGCAGTTCTTCCTGGCGCTCGTATAATAGAGTCGCAGTGCTCGAAGGATGTTGTGTTCGAATAGCTTATACTATTTGTAAAATGAATTTTGTTTTTATGAAAAAAGCTTTTTTATACTTGTTCTTGCAAGAATCATGATGCCTCCTGTGCGGCCGTTTAATGTATATATTTGTATATGACCTGAAAGATGGCAGTCGTTGGCTTCATCCCCCACGCATAGAATGTGGGGGTGTTCGCAAAAAGGCGCCTTTTCACACTTAATCCAACGTCTTGGTCCTACAAAGCAGGTGGTGGCGCGGCGAACTAGGCAACCGAACTATAATGCTTTATCACTTTCACTTAGCCATAGGAGTTTGACAGTGGGGCTTCTGAATAGCCCCTAGGGGCACCGCGCTCGCCCGAATTCGGGGCACGAGTGTGCCTGACCGGGAAACGACCCTTCGTTAATGCGGGGGAATCCTAAAGATTCCAACAGTCATCGAGTGGTTGACCAGTCTCTCGCTATATCATGACAGTCAGTTTTTGGCTTTCTCTACTGAGGTGCTCACCTGGCCGAACCGGGGCACAATCGCAGTAGTTCTCCTGGTGCCGCGTTAGCTGATATAACGGAACGTAAGGCAGCAAAACACAAGAGCCGGGCAAACCCAACATTTGACCAAAGACATGATTCGGAGCTGATGCATATAGGGCCAAACTCGCGACGCTGAACACTCCCTAAGGTATTCGGTCTTTATGAAGATGGGCCGAAATAGAGCCCTTGGTAAAAAAGCCCCTAGTGTCCAGGTATGTGCAAAAATTCTGGCGTGGCCACATGCCAAGACGCCAGCCTCCTCCTCGGCTATAGAGAAAACCGGGGGATGTTATCAACAAGAGACAGTAAAAAAGGTTTACGCAGGGTCTTAATCTGAAAAGAATCCTTGAAACGGGTCCCTGTTGCACGTCTGCGCCTGTGTCTCCGTTGTGCCATATCCTGGATGGGCGTAGCATGATGTTCATCTGCGAAAGAGAGGAACTTAGTAAAAAAATAAGCATGCAAGAAATCTATATTGAAATAAATAAATTATAGTTGGAGCAGGAGGTGGGCCGTATTGTCTCCGGGCATGAGCACACGGAGACCCTTGCACGGGGGTATGCGGTTATTAAGCATGTTGACACCGGACTCGTCTAGCCGTGTCTGGGGCTGGATTTGTGGGCGGCTGTCTAGGCAGCCACACCCTTTCCCGTACTTTGGGGGTCAATTTATGTTCCCCTGTAATGAAATGATGCCCTTTGGGCCGGGCATTTTGAGTGTAAGGGATGCGTAATGCGGTATTGCGTTAAAGCGGGCGAAAGCTTCACGTCCCAGTAGCGCTTGATAGCGACTTACGAATGGGGCGATGTGGAATGTTAGCTTTTCGCTTCGGAAGTTGTCGGGTGATCCGAACGTGACTTCTAATGTAAGGGAACCCATACTTGGGGTATCCGGGCCTGGCTTTACTCCTTGGAAGGAAGTGTTGCCGAGGTGGATTATAACTGGGTTTACCCCGAGTTTGCGGACTGTGTCCTGATATAACAGGTTCAAGTTGCTGCCGCTTTCCATAAGGGCGTTTGTAAATTGGAGTCTGTTAATAATTGGATTTACGAGCAAGGCAGTCCAGCCTGCGTTTTGGTCTCCTCTGGAGTAATCCTGGTGATCGAAGGTGATTGGTTGTAACAACTAGTGGGGTTGCTTCTCCAGGGTTGGCTGTACGGTGCGTGTCTTCGTAGGTGCCGTTCTGCTCTTCCCTTTTGTCACATGAAGTAGATTTACTGTCTTGACTTCTTGTGGGAACTTCTTTTGTTCTCCGGTGTTCTGCTTGTGGGGTGCATCGTCCTCTTCGCTTGGTGTGTTGAGCCCCTTGTGTTCGGCGTTGAGCTTGCCGGACTGCTTAAAGACCCAACAATCTCTGTGGGTATGGTTTGCAGGTCTCCCTGGAGTGCTGTGGATTTGACATATTTTGTCCAAAATTTTGTTGAGGTTGGATAGCTCGTCCCTATCGTCTTTGGGGGGGCGGCTTTTTTCTGATTTTGCCGAGAGCTTTTGAATCCGGCGTTTACTGCCGTGCTCATCGGGCTGTTGTCCTTTATCCCGCGCGGTTGTTTGTTACGGCGCGGCTTCCCGTTCCCATCTCTGGGTTCTGACGTATTCGGGTCGCTGGTGCTGCTTCTCGCCAACCAGCTATCCTCTCCTGCACAAAAGCGGGTCATGAGGCTTGTTAACATGGCCATTGTTCGTGGCTTTTCTTGGCCGAGGTGTCTGGCGAACCATTCGTCTCGGACGCTATGCTTGAAAGCTGCTAGGACCTCTGCGTCCGGATAGTCGACTATCTGATTCTTTTTGATAAGGAATCTGTTCTAGAGTTTCTGGGCTGACTCTCCGGGCTACTGAGTTATATGACTCAGATCATCTGCATCTGGGGGTCGGACATAGGTCCCTTGAAAATTTGCCCGGAAAGCATCCTCAAGCACTTCCCAACTTCCTATGGTGTTTTCCGGAAGGCTTTTAAGCCAATGCCGGACTGGCCCTTTGAGCTTAAGGGGTAAGTATTTTATGGCGTGGAGGTCGTCTCCTCTGGCCATGTGTATGTGGAGGACGTAGTCCTCGATCCAGACTCCAGGGTCTGTTGTTCCGTCGTATGCTTCTATGTTCACCAGCTTGAATCTGGCTGGGAATTCATGGTCCAGCATCTCATCGGTAAAACATAGGGGGTGTGTGGCGCCCCTGTATTTAGGCGTGCCGCGGTGTTCGGGTATTTTTTGCATTGCATCACTCACTGGAGCTTGCTTTCTTGGCCTATACATGGATCTAGTTGGGCCAGTTTTCTGATGCGAATTCTTGGACGGATCGTGCGCCATATTGAGTGCGGCGTCCTTTGATGTGTGAGATTGATCGCAGGGTCATCTATCCGACCTTGTGGCTTCCTTATTTTTTTACTATGGGGGCTTTATGGCCTCTTCATCGAATTCTGGTAGTAGTTTCCGCTTCGGATAGCTCTTTGTGTGGCGACTACTACCGTACTTGTGTGCGGTATTGAGTACTTTGCCCCATCTGATCCTGAGTGCATCTTCTGCTTTCTTGAGCCTCCGCTTCTGCTTTCTCAGGCTACGTGTAGTGGCAACGAGCCTTTGGTGGAGGTTCTAATGTTCCAGCAATTTGTCTGGCGTGAGGTCGTTCGGGCTATTATCTTTCCCGGGGATTGGTTGTTCGGATTGTCCACCCTGTTTGGACGGATGCTCAACGGCATGTTCATCGTCTGTTGATTCACCCTGCTCTATGGCTGGGTCTTTGTCGATTTGGGGCTTGGCCTTGCGCTTACGCCGTCGCTTTGATTGTTTATCGGGGGAGCGATTCCTGGCCGCATCCTTTTGGTCCTCGTTGTCGTTTCTATTGTATGTGTCCACCATGCATACATCGTATGATGAGGTGGCTTTCCGGCACCCTATAGGTGCTGGTTCTTGATCGTCTCCTTTATCGGCGTCCATACCGTCGATATCTTCGGAGTCGAAATCGAGCATGTCGGTTAGATCGTCGACAGTGGCTATCAAGTGGGTGGTGGGTGGGGTTCGAACTTCGTCGTCCGCATCCCAACCACCCCGACCGTAGTCCGGCCAGGGTTCTTTCGACAAAAAGAGAGAGACTTTAGTGAATTTAGGATATCGCCAAAGGGCGAGTGCTGAAAGATGCCCGCGGCGGTGAACTCCATGATCGGAGCCCAATTGGGTTCGATCGAAAGGGGTGCGGAATATTCAGAGTCCGGAACGGAGTCCGGAACCTTGGAGTCACAGGCCTTGCAAAGGACTAGGCTGGTATTCGGCTCTATCGCCTCAGAGATTGCGGCTCCTGGGGCGGCGTCCAACTGTCCGTCCCTGGCTAACGCAGTCGGCTCAGAGCTAATGGTCGGAGTGGACACCTAAGCGGCACTCTGGGAGCTGTCCGGCGGCAGAGCTAGATCATGCCCATCAAGACAGTGCGGCGCGCCCGGTCGTGGCTCAAATCCGTCGAAGATCAAGTCCCCGTGGATGTCGGCCGTGTAGTTTAAGCTTCCAAACCTGACCTGATGGTCAGGGGCGTAGCTTTCGATCTGCTCCAGATGGTCAAACGAGTTGGCCCATAGTGCGAAGCCGCTGAATACGAAGATCTGTCCGGGGAGAAAAGTCTCATCTCGGACCGCATCGCGATTGACGAGCGAAGAAGCCATCGAGCCTAAAGGCGACGACACAGAGGAACTCTCAATGAAAGCACCAATGTCGGTGTCAAAACCGGCGGATCTCGGGTAGGGGGTCCCGAACTGTGCGTCTAGGCGGATGGTAACAGGAGACAAGGGACACAATGTTTTTACCCAGGTTCGGGCCCTCTCGATGGAGGTAAAACCCTACTCCTACTTGATTAATATTGATGATATGGGTAGTAACAAGAGTAGATCTACCACGAGATCAGAGTGGCTAAACCCTAGAAGCTAGCCTATGGTATGATTGTTGTTCGTCCTACGGACTAAAACTCTCCGGTTTATATAGACACCGGAGAGGGCTAGGGTTACACAGAGTCGGTTACAATGGGAGGAGATCTTCATATCGTATTGCCAAGCTTGTCTTCCACGCCAAGGAAAGTCCCATCCGGACACGGGACAGAGTCTTCAATCTTGTATCTTCATAGTCCGGGAGTCCGGCCAAAGGTCTTAGTCCGGCCATCCGAACACCCCCTAATCCAGGACTCCCTCAGGTGGCGTCGAGGTTATCTCACCAAAAACTGCATAAAAGAGATTTTCGATGTTGGCAAAGACTCAGGTATTCCAGAACTACAACAATAAAATTATGACGACAACACCTCGGAGCTCAACTCCTCGGGACACTGCCCCAACCCCTAAATGTCAGGAGGCACCAAGAACAATGTTCTCGTCATAAGAATATCGGAACAATCCCAAGATACCCGCGTGATCCTAATTTTTTTTAGTGAAATTTGAGGAGAGGAAAGACAAAACATCTACGTCAGGAGGCCTCACCAGAGCGACGAAGGGACTGGGGAGTAAAAAGAATCCTACTCTCCGATATATATAATCCTAAGACTCAAAATAGTTTTCTTCTAGACTCAACAACGGCCAACAATCAAGGGTGCTCCTATGGTCGGTCAAGGCTCTGATACCAACTTGTCACGCCCAATATGCGATACTATCCTAAAGAGACTCGAAGGTCCCACCAAGGATAGAACTGCATATTGAAACGCTTTTGCAAGGTGGATATCATTACATCAACATTACATAATAGATGGGGATACATACAAGAGGCATACAATGCCACACGAATACAACATCATCATACATAAGATCAACATCCGTCTACGGATGAATCACAAACAGAAACTCAAACGACATCCACCCTGCTAGCTCAGGCTACCGACCTGTTACCTATCCCCTGATCGAACAAGAAGCAGAAGAAGAACTCCAAAACAAGAAAACATCGCTCTCGCGTCATGATCATCGCACAACCTGTACCTACAACTGTTGTTGTAGTAATCTGTGAGCCACGAGGACTCAGCAATCCCATTACCATGGGTATCAAGACTAGCAAAGCTTAATGGGAAAGGAAGGGGTAAAGTGGTGAGGTTGCAGCAGCGACTAAGCATATATGGTGGCTAACATACGCAAATAAGAGCGAGAAGAGAGCAAATGGAACAGTCGTGAAGCTAGCAATGATCAAGTGGTGATCCTGAACTCCTACTTACGTCAAACATAACCCAAAACCGTGTTCACTTCCCGGACTCCACCGAAAAGAGACCATCATGGCTACACACGCGGTTGATGCGTTTTAATTCGAATCTGGTGTCAAGTTATCTACAGCCGGACATTAACAAATTCCTATCTGCCACATAACCGTGGGCACGACTTTCAGAAGTTTATACCCTGCAGGGGTGTCCCAACTTAGCCCATGACAAGCTCTCACGATCAATGAAGGATATACCTTCTCCCAGGAAGACCCGATCTGACTCGGAATCCCGGTTTACAAGACATTTCAACAATGGTAAAACAAGACCAGCAAGACCGCCCGATGCACCGACAATCCCGATACGAGCTGCACATATCTCGTTCTCAGGGCAACACCGGATGAGCAATTCGTACAACTAAAACCAGACCTCAAGTTTCCCTAAGGGGCCGCTGCAAAGGGCTTTGGTTCGGCCCAGCACTTAGAGAAGCACTGGCCCGGGGGGGCTAAATAAAGATGACCCTCGAGAGAGCGACTCCCAAGGGAAAAGTAGGTGGTGGTGAGGCAAATGGTAAAACCAAGGTTGGGCCTTGCTGGAGGAGTTTTATTCAAAGCAAACTGTCAAGGGGGTCCCATAAATCACCCAACCGCGTAAGGAACGCAAAATCCGGGAACATAACACCGGTATGACGGAAACCAGGGCGGCAAGAGTCGAACAAAACACCAGGCATAAGGCCGAGACTTCCACCCTTTACCAAGTATATAGATGCATTAATTAAATAAGAGATATTGTGATATCCCAACATAATCCTGTCCACCATGGAGCAATCTTCAACTTCACCTGCAACTAACAACGCTATAAGAGGGGCTGAGCAAAAGCGGTAACATAGCCAAGCAACGGTTTACTTGGAAGGGTGAAAAAGGTTGGAGGCTGACATGGCAATTTGGGAGGCTTGAACAGCAAAAGATAGGTAGCGCAGCAAAGCGATAGAATGAAGCAACTAGCATAGCAATAATAGTAGTGAGATCCAGGGTAGCGGTCATCTTGCCTGAAATCCCGCTAGGAAGAAGAACGAGTCCATGAAGAAGTCAAACGAACGTAGTCGAACGAATCCCCACAACTCCGGAACGAAACCGAAGCTAACGAGAGAAGCAAATTGGAAAGAAGCAAACAAGATGGTAAACACATAAGCATAATCATGGCATGATGCACAATCAAGTATGATGCATGTCCGGTTTAATGAGGCATGGCATGGCAAAGTGCAACAAACAACACTACAAATTAAGTGGACCTCAATATGCAACACCACATTCAAGTTACTTAGTTCGCTCTTGTTTATGTACCCAACAATATTAAATGTTATTCAACATGGCAAGGGGTGAAGCATAATAAAACTACCTATCTAGGCAAGTTTAAATGAGGCCGGAACAACAAACAACAATTCCAGAAAATCCTCATGTCCATATTTCAAATTTGGTACTGTTCTGCCTATTACATAATCTTAGAGTTGTTAAACAGGAAAATAAAGTGCATCATGTTAAACTAGGCATTTTTCCACCCCATTTACATATAAAGTTTGTTAAAATTGGAGCTATGGTTATTTAGTTATGGAATAAATCATTTTAGCATATTATTTAAGCAAAATTAAACAAACAGCATTTTAAGCATTTTAAATATGGACGAGAGTGGCAAAATATTAAACTAGATGAAATTCTAAGCATTTTACATATATAAAGTTTTTACATATGATGCATAGTTCATGAGTTATTATATGCATGAAGTGCAAGGGGGGTTTCTGCAAATCTGTAATTCCCTGGTAAAATAGCAAATTTGTTCGAAGGAAAAAACATGGACAGGGCTGAATCTGAAGCTACAGGAACTTTGGAGGCTCACCCTGGGCTTTGGCCCACGCGGTGGAGCAGGAGGTGGGGCAGGCCGGCTTGAGCCGTGGCCCAGCACGAACGGCCGAGGCAGGCCGGTCGCTCCTACGCGAGCTGACCCGCGGTCAATGCGACCACGAGCGGGCACCTGACTTGGGTCGATGCAGAGGAGGTCCGGGATGAGGCCAATGGCGGCACAAGGACTTGAGGGCGAGGCAGGGGACGAACAGAGGCGCACGCACAGGGGAAGTAGGCCAGGCGGAAGCGGGACTTGGCGCGGATCCACGATGCGGGGCAGAGGAGGCAGGCAGGGTACCGCGTTGTGATGTTCGAAGCAGGGGAACGAGCGGACACGTGGTTCTCCGGCGAGGTACTTGGCGGGGCGACGGGACTCGAGAACGACGGGAATCGAGCGCGGAGGAGCCGGGGATGGCGGATCCAGGCGTGCACTACAAGAACTTGGTGATGGCGGCTTCCTCCTTGCGGCTTCTGCACGGACATACCTGGGAGAGAGAGAGCATGAGAGGGAAAGACAACGGGAGAAGAAAGGGAAAGGAAGGAGAGGCGCGAGCGTGGCTGGCCTGTTGGTGGCTGCTAGCAGAACTTCTCGCCGGGGGCGACGACAGGCAAACTTGAGGAGAGGCGCAGGGCTCAGGGAAGGAGCACGACATAGAGGACCTCGGGAGGGATCGTGCGGGAGGAGCTCGGGGCCTTGGGCGTGCGGCTGCGCGGTGAGGATTTGGATCGTGGTTGCGGGTTCCGGTTGGTGATGGTGAAAATGAGGGAAGGAGAGGCTGACTGCGAGGGGATTTGGGCGGCGGCGCAAATCGAGGGACATGGTCGGATGGTGGCTGGTTGGATCGGGAGGGATCCCGAGGGAGATGGTGGAGAGTGGCGGCGGCGGGGATGGGACAAGGAGAGAATTTCTAGGGTTGTCCAAAATAGACTAGGGGCGGACTATATATATATGAAAAAGGAGGGGAATTTGGATCATCTGATTAAAATCGGACGGTTGAGAATAAAATGCTTCGGGAGTTCAAACAAATAAACGCAGATATTTTCGGGATGTTTGGGGATGATCCGGACCCATTGGTCACGACTGAGCGGGTCGGGTTCGGGGCAGTATCGGACACGCACAAAGGGGGGTCGGGGCTGTGTAGAGAGGCTTAAACGGTCGGACAAGAAATGAACGGTTGGACTGAGAAAGGTCAACAGAGACGAGGAAGAAACGACAACTACAAACGGCTATGAGTTTTAATAAAACAAAGCCGATGCAATGCACATGATGCTATGAGATGAGATGCATGACATGAAACAAAAGCAAAACGAAAGACAAAAACTCAACCACGAAGGAAATAACATATCGCATCTCCGGAAAGGGCAAGAGTCCGTATAGTTGCTGCCATCATCTTTCAGCTTGGTTTTCTCTAGGAACGCGTTGAAGTTGAGGTGGACATGAGCGTTGGCCATTTGATCTACAAGACATATTTGCAAAGTTTTTTAGACTAAGTTCATGATAATTAAGTTCATCTGATCAAATTATTTAATGAACTCCCACTCAGATCAGACATCCCTCTAGTCATCTAAGTGATACATGATCCGAGTCGACTAGGCCGTGTCCGATCATCACGTGAGACGGACTAGTCATCATCGGTCTCCATGTTGATCGTATCTTCCATACGACTCATGTTCGACCTTTCGGTCTCTTGTGTTCCGAGGCCATGTCTGTACATGCTAGGCTCGTCAAGTTAACCTAAGTGTTTTGCATGTGTAAATCTGTCTTACACCAGTTGTATGTGAATGTTAGAATCTATCACACCCGATCATCACGTGGTGCTTCAAAACGACAAACTTTCGCAACGGTGCACAGTTAGGGGAACACTTTCTTGAAATTATTATGAGGGATCATCTTATTTACTACCGTCGTTCTAAGTAAACAAGATGCATAAACATAATAAACATCACATGCAATTAAACAGTGACATGATATGGCCAATATCACATGGCTCCTTTGATCTCCATCTTCGGGGCTCCATGATCATCTTCGTCACCGGCATGACACCATGATCTCCATCATCGTGTCTCCATGAAGTTGCTCGCCAACTATTACTTCTACTACTATGGCTAACGGTTTAGCAATAAAGTAAAGTAATTACATGGCGTTAAATCATTGACACGCAGGTCATAAAATAATTAAGACAACTCCTATGGCTCCTGTCGGTTGTCATACTCATCGACATGCAAGTCATGATTCCTATTACAAGAACATGATCTCATACATCACAATATATCATTCATCATTCATCACAACTTTTGGCCATATCACATCACAAATCATATGCTGCAAAAACAAGTTAGACGTCCTCTAATTGTTGTTGCATGTTTTACGTGGCTGCAATAGGGTACTAGCAAGAATGTTTTCTTACCTACGTAAAAGCCACAACGTGATTTGTCAACTTCTATTTACCCTTCATAAGGACCCTTTTCATCGAATCAGCTCCAACTAAAGTGGGAGAGACAGACACCCGCTAGCCACCTTATGCAACTAGTGCATGTCAGTCGGTGGAACCTGTCTCACGTAAGCATACGTGTAAGGTCGGTCCGGGCCGCTTCATCCCAAAATACCGCTGAAGCAAAATAAGACTAGTAGTGGCAAGAAAGTTGACAACATCTACGCCCACAACAAATTTGTGTTCTACTCGTGCAAAGAGAACTACGCATAGACCTAGCTCATGATGCCACTGTTGGGGAACGTTGCAGAAAATAAAAAATTTCCTACGGTTTCACCAAGATCAATCTATGAGTTCATCTAGCAATGAGAGAGAGGAGTGCATCTACATACCCTTGTAGATCGAGCGGAAGCGTTCAAGAGAACGGGGTTGAGGGAGTCGTACTCATCGTGATCCAAATCACTGGAGATCCTAGTGCTGAACGGACGGCACCTTCGCATTCAACACACGTATGGTCAGGGAGACGTCTCCTCCTTCTTGATCTAGCAAGGGGGAAGGAGAGGTTAATGAAGATCCAGCAGCACGACGGCGTGGTGGTGGATGCAGCTGCGATCTCGGCAGGGGTTCACCAAGCTTCTGCGAGAGGGAGAGGTGTAGCAAGGGGAGAGGGAGGCGCCAAGTGCATGGGTGCGGCTGCCCTCCCTCCCCCCTCTTTATATAGGGCCCCTAGGGGGGCGCCATCCCTAGGAGATGGGATCTCCAAGGGGGGGCGTCGGCCAGGGGAGTGGCTTGCCCCCCAAACCAGGTGGAGGCGCCCCCACCCCTAGGGTTTCCCAACCCTAGGCACAGGACTCCCGGGACCCTTCCGGTGGTCCCGGTACAATACCAGTAACACCGAAACTTTCCCGATGGCCGAAACCTGACTTCCTATATATAATTCTTTACCTCTGGACCATTCCAGAACTCCTCGTGACGTCCGGAATCTCATCCGGGACTCCGAACATCTTTCGGTTTACTGCATACTCATATCTCTACAACCCTAGCATTACCGAACCTTAAGTGTGTAGACCCTAAGGGTTTGGGAGACATGCAGACATGACCAAGACGCCTCTCCGGTCAATAACCAAAGCGGGATCTGGATACCCATGTTGGCTCCCACATGCTCCTCGATGATCTCATCGGATGAACCACGATGTCAAGGATTTATGCAACCCCGTATAAAATTCCCTTTGTCAATCGGTACGTTACTTGCCCGAGACTCGATCGTTGGTATCCCAATACCTCGTTTAATCTCGTTACCGGCAAGTCACTTTACTCGTACCGTAATGCATTATCCCGTTAGCAGACACTTGGTCACATTGAGCTCATTATGATGATGCATTACCGAGTGGGCCCAGAGATACCTCTCCGTCATACGGAGTGACAAATCCCAGTCTCGATTCGTGCCAACCCAACAGACACTTTCGGAGATACCCGTAGTGCACCTTTATAGTCACCCAGTTACGTTGTGACGTTTGGCACACCCAAAGCACTCCTACGGTATCCGGGAGTTGCACAATCTCATGGTCTAAGGAAATGATACTTGACATTTGGAAAAGCTCTAGCTAAACGAACTACACGATCTTTGAGCTATGCTTAGGATTGGGTCTTGTCCATCAAATCATTCTCCTAATGATGTGATCCCGTTATCAATGACATCCAATGTCCATAGTCAGGAAACCATGACTATCTGTTGATCAACGAGCTAGTCAACTAGAGGCTCAATAGGGACATGTTGTGGTCTATGTATTCACATGTGTATTACGATTTCCGGATAATACAATTATAGCATGAATAATAGACAATTATCATGAACAAAGAAATATAATAATAACCATTTTATTATTGCCTCTAGGGCATATTTCCAACATTTATAGCGTAACTAGGTCGGTTTCGCGATGTCCGGTGATAAGGATCGGTGATGAGCTGCTTCTGTGGCCGTAGGCGACGTGGCGATGCTGGGGCAGCTTGGAGGAGCGAGTGGATGAGCTCAGGCTGTTCAGGGGCGAGCTGGCGCACGGCTGTGGCTCGGGCGGCGCCGTCCATGGTAGGAGCCTGCTGCGGCCGTCCGCTAGCAGCCATGGCCGACCTGACAGCGGCGCTGTAGGGCGCCAGGGGTGGCTTGTAGGGTTCTGGCAAGCGGGTGAGAATGGGGCGTGGCCCTGCGACTGAGCAAAGGCCAGGGGCAAGACGCGGTGGCTCGGTTGCGCGCGCGTGTAAAACGTCCGCTCTGGGCGCGCCCAGAGCACGCACGCCAGGTGCTCGACGAAATGCCAACACGTGCTAGAGAGCTTGAATGAGGCTGGTAGTTAACAGGTCTAGGTTAGAGGTAGCTGCTTAGTGGACATGGTTGTTGGGTCAGGGGATCAAGTTGATAATGCAAACCAAAAACTATGTCAAATCTGGCCATGCACACAAGGTGCTCGACAGAATGCCATGGGCATCTAGGCATCTCTTTGGGTGGCCAAAAACTCCAGATCAGAGTCTCTTTAGATGATAAAGAGGGTGGCAAGGTTAGTTTGACAAAAACAAAAACTCCCTAGTGCAAGTTTTTGAGAAAACTAAATCTGGACAAAAAAATAAAGGGCATTATTGCATGGACCAAAAATACTCCAATGGGTCCAATCTCCTGGACTTAAGGGTTTGGTAGGCTGGTCTATAAGCAGGACAAATCCCAAGGCAACAAGAGCAAGATAAAATATGGTTGCAGTGCAAAACACTAAACTGGACCAGAAAGAAGATGAGGATGTTTTTCTCAAATTTTCCAAAGAACGTCATAGGGTTTTTGCATAAAAATGAATTATATGCATCTACTCACATCTCCAAATTTTGGTGGAAATTTTAAAGAAATATTTAAATAGGTTTTAGTGCATAAAGAACTCTAAAACTTGTGAAAAATCATTTTTAAAGAAATAAAGCTCAGGAAAAATAATTGTAGAAATAATCCCACTGATAAAAAGAAATG
This sequence comes from Triticum dicoccoides, assembly GCF_002162155.2. Taxonomy (NCBI): domain Eukaryota; kingdom Viridiplantae; phylum Streptophyta; class Magnoliopsida; order Poales; family Poaceae; genus Triticum; species Triticum dicoccoides. The sequence goes on from NC_041385.1 coordinate 87,018,770, forward strand.
GTCTTGAGAAGATATACAAGTCCATCAATATTTTTGAAGGGTTTCCACCTAGAAGGAAAACTCAAAAATTCAGAGGGACAGGGTGATCTGAAAGAAAAAACTAGAAAATAAAATTTTAATTTCCTGGCAAAATTTTAATTAATAAATCAATGTCAAAATTTTGGGGTGTTACAATATATGTGAAACATGTTCCATTACTTTGTGACAATGAAAGTGCTATCAAGATTGCTCACAATCCCGTGCAACATTCTCGAACTAAGCATATTGAAGTTCTTCATCATTTCATTCGAGATCATGTTGCCTAAGGAGACATTAATCTTAAGCATGTTCGCACCGATAAACAATTAGCGGATATATTCACTAAACCACTTGATGAGAAAGTGTTTTTCAGGTTAAGAGGTGAATTGAACATCATTGATGCTTCAAACTTGGAGTAGGAACTCCATTTGGATACATGCAAGGCATGAGCCTATGACTAGTCCTTGATATTCTTCTCATGTTGCTATTCAAATTGTCTTGGATATATTTGCACCCTTGCATGCTATATAACCCTTGTAGGTAGTTGGATGAATCTAAATCTATGAGATTGCATCATACTCACATCTTGAGCAAATCTCTACATCACCAAGTTTCTACACAACGGTGGTTGAAGACAAGGAAGCACGAAACCATTCAAACATATCCTTTGACAAATTCTATTTTGAACTTTATGATTGTCATTTTGGATACATAAGTGCTCTTCCTTGCAAATCTAACACATGTAGGTAGATGAACTCACATTCCAAGTGGTGCTCCCAACTCTTGATGAGCTACAACAACTTTGAGCAACCCACACAAGTTCAACTACATGATCACGATCAACACCACCACCCAAGGTATGTTATTCCATCTTACAGAATCTTTACTCCAAGTCATGAGTCAAAGCAACTCAACAAGATGAGAATACATCAAAATGCTTAAACGAAAAATGGTAACCCCATTTTGAGCTTAAACGATGAGTATGACCTATGATCAAGTGATCTCACTTGACTCCTATGTCAATATACTCTAACATAGGTGACTTTGTTGCAAACCAATTCTAGATGAAGTTCTCTCGTGTTCTTTTCTGTGCTCTTGCATTTGTCTCATGCATATTTGTTTTCCCTTTCAAAAAAACTTCATCTATATTTCTTTTCTGTTCTTGTGTTCTGCATTTCCTTCGTCCAATTCCTTGCAAATCCTTGTGAGATCTTACTTGTCTAGTGAGATGAGGTAACAAGTGTGTTCTCTGTCATGAACTTGGTCACACCGGTCTGTTGTGTTCGGTCCAACCAAAATCTTTCGGTGCAACCGAAGCACACAACTCGGTGCCACCGATTTCACAATAGGAAAGACATCTTGCCACTTGTTCCTGTATTCTTTTTAATCCAGCTCCACTCAATGATTCTTGTCCTCTACCAGCATCACTTTCACCTTGCTGCTTTGTTTTGTGCCTCAAGGACCAAACCCATTTGTAACACAAATCCAAAAGAACCCTTCTTGGAAATTGATGTCAAAGGGAGAGAGAGAGATCGCATCAAAGCTTAATCATATATTTAGGGGGTGAGAATACTCAAGGGGAGAGAGAGTAATCTTCAAGGACCCCGGATGCTTAGTGTTCAAGAGAAGAGAAGTCACATGTCTTTAAGAGGGGAAAGACATGTTCATATTTGTTTGTTTGCTTTAACTCTATTTCTTTTCTTTTGAGATCTGATTTTCTGTTCCCTATCTTCTCCCAGTATCCCATGCTAGATTCAGGGGGAGCAAGACATCTAAGGGAAGGAAATCTTTGAATTCATTGCACATCTTTACCTTTGGGGACATGCACATATCCAATGGGGTACTCAGTACTCACTCTCTACATGTCATCCCAGTCTTGGTACTCTTGTGGTTTCTTTTGTTTGCTCTGGCTAGTATGTGCATCTGTGTTATCTAACCTTGTTTACGCAGGTTCATTCCATCCCAAGCCAACTCAAGACCACAAGGTAAGTATATGCATCACAGTCATGTGTATGAGGATCTCTTGCTGATGTACATACTGTTTGGAAGAAGGACTCATGAGCATGAAGGTACATTTCCCATATTCACATCATTTGCTCTGATGCATATAGCCAAGATACATGTAACACATTGCTTACTCTGTCATGCTTATGCATTCACATGCTCCTATAGTCCATATTTACATGATTTCATACATGTAGGGGCAGCATATGCATGTTACATGTCTTTCCAAAGCTTTACTTGTTATTCTCTATCTAAAGCTTTGATGTATGTTGTCATCAATTACCAAAAAGGGGGAGATTGAAAGCACAAGTGCTCCCTGGGTGATTTTGGTAATTTATGTCAACATATCTCATGTTGGACTAATACCTTTGCCTAGTATGTTTCAGATAAGTTCAACAATGGAGTGGCATGGACTAGAGGATGTGGAACCCCTTCAAGACGCTAAGGACAAAGGATTGGCTCAAGCTCAAAGCACAAGACTCTACATTTTTCTATTTTAGTGATCCAAGATCACATTGAGTCTATAGGAAAAGCCAATACTATCAAGAGGGGATGAGGTGTTGCTTAATGTCTTGCTTGCTCAAAGTGCTTAGCGATATGCTCCAAAGCCCTCAACCACTTTCTCACATCCACATATGTCCCAAACCAAAAAGTCAAACTCGGCCCCACCGATTCTTTCTATCTGGCGCCACCGAGTTCAGTTGACATAGCCACTGCTACAAACCCTAGTCTTTTCGGTCTCACCGATAGGGATCTCGGTCTCACCGAGATGGGATTGTAATCTCTCTGTATGTGTCCATTACCAAAATCGGTCTCACCAAGTTTGTGTAATCGGTACTACAGAGATTACAATGCAAACTCTCTGTTCCACTTCGTAACATTTCGGTCCAACCGAGATGAGCGAATCGGCCCCACAGAGTTTGCCTGACCAACTCTCTGGTTAGCTTATTACGAAAATTGGTCTCACCGAGTTTGTGTAATCGGTCTCACCAAGATTACGTTATGCCCTAACCCTAACCACATCGGTCCCACCGAGTTGACATGTCGGTCCCACCGAAAATCCTAACGGTCACATTATTTGCTAAATCGGTCCGACCGAGTTTCACGATTTGTTCCCACCGAGATTGGTAAGTTGTGTGTAACGGTTAGATTTTGTGTGGATGCTATATATACCCCTCCACCCACTCTTCATTCGTGGAGAGAACCATCAGAACATGCCTACACTTCCAACATACATTTTCTGAGAGAGAACCACCTACACTTGTGTTGAGGTCAAGATTTTCCATTCCTACCATATGAATCTTAATCTCTAGCCTTCCCCAAGTTGCTTTCCACTCAAATCTTCTTTCCACCAAACCAAAATCCTGTGAGAGAGAGTTGACTGTTGGGGAGACTATCATTTGAAGCACAAGAGCAAGGAGTACATCATCAACACACCATTTATTACTTCTTGGAGAGTGGTGTCTCCTAGATTGGCTAGGTGTCACTTGGGAGCCTCCGACAAGATTGTGGAGTTGAACCAAGGAGTTTTTAAGGGCAAGGAGATTGCCTACTTCGTGAAGATATACCCTAGTGAGGCAAGTCCTTCTTGGGTGACGACCATGGTGGGATAGACAAGGTTGCTTCTTCATGGACCCTTCGTGGGTGGAGCCCTCCATGGACTCGCGCAGCCGTTACCCTTCGTGGGTTGAAGTCTCCATCAACGTGGATGTACGATAGCACCACCTATCGGAACCACGTCTCAAAAGTAACCGTTTCTTCAATTGCGTTTGCACACTCCAATCCCATCCCTTTACACTCTTGCAAGTTGCATACTTTATTTTCCGCTGCTCATATACTCTTTGCTTGCTTGCTTGTTATGTATTTTGATTGTTAAAATTGTGCCAAAACTCCACTAAAATTTAAAGAAATTTAAAACTGCAACTTTTCTCACTTAGTGTCTAATCCC
>NC_041385.1:87023087-87090980 GCF_002162155.2 Triticum dicoccoides
GCTAGACACCTCTTCTCGATCCCTTCAAGTAGCCGGTGGAGTAGCGCGCGGTGGAGGCTGGATGAACAGGAGCTCGTGGATGAACAGTCGCAGGTGGAGGCTGGAGGAGGTCGACGGTGGATGAACAGTAGCCCGTGGAGGCTGGAGGAGGTCGACGGTGGAGATGAACAGTATCCCGTGGAGTCCCGTTTTGTGGTACGCCACACCCCTCCCGATGAACAGGACCCTCGTTTCGACCATAGCACTCCAACACAAGTACGTTTCCTCCGTTTTGCGGTACGCCACACCCCTCCCGATCAACAGGACCCCGTTTCGACCGTAGGAGGTCCAACACAAGTCCGTTTCCTCCGCTTTGCGGTACGCCAGACCCCTCCCGATGAACAGGATCATGTTTCATGGCCGGTCGAACACAAGGCTGTTTCCTTCGTTGTGCGGTACACCAGGCATCGTTTCCATTGGTTGTTCCGTCCAAGCCCTCCCGATGAACACGAAGACGCATTCCGTTCCGACCCAGCCGGTTGGCTCCCCATGAACATGACGACGATGTTGTTTCTCCGTTTCGACCAAGAGATGTACACGAGCCCTAGCCATACCTATGCGCGAGTAGGCGTTCGAGACTCCGCCCGTATGTACGTACGTGGCCGTATTTTCTTTCTTGCATGCTGGTCGTTGTACGTAAGTGTACATGCTACATGTGCGCCTCTACTACGACACGTGCGCACCTCTACATCGACCAGTATGTACGTACACATTCGCGACCAGAATGACAACGCTACGTATGCTTCGACCAGGTGGGTCCCGACTGTCTGGCACTTCCTTGTGTGCGAAGATGTAGACGGTGGGTCCCAGCAGTCAGGGGGGCGAATCGGTTCTTTTTTCCCGGAAGCACTTCCTTGTGTGCGAAGATGCAGCTGGTGGGTCCCAGTAGTCAGGGGAAACATTTTTTTTCGCGAAATAAGGTGGCATGTCCGATGGGTCCCTGCTGTCAGGTGGAGGAATAACTATTTTGCGCGTAATAAGGAGGCACTTCCTTGTGGCCGTCGTGCACCCAGCTGTCAGCCTCTCCACATACAGTACTCCTCCGATGGAAGTCGTTCCTTGACCATGTTGACCATGCCGCGTCGAGAGCACCAGGGCGTTGGACGACGGTGAGGCCTAGCAAGGGGACAACTCGGAGCCGGGGAAGACGCGGTAGTGGATGCCCACACGTAGAGTATGAGGGTTCACTGGTTCGGCTGCGGTGTGAGGCTGTCGTCACCGCAGAATAACAGGGGGTGTGGGTGAGTAGAGGGATGGCTTGGCCAGCAGTGGGAGTAGTAGGGGGCGGTGAGGCCTCCGCAGCATCACAACCGGCCACGGGAGGCAGGAGCACGCGGAAAGACCGGCGCTGGTTTGGGCAGCTGGAGCAAGAAGACTAGAGGTTGAAGAAGCACTACGGCCTTTGGACGGACATCGTACGGTCACTGGAGCTAGAATCGTTCATATTGACTAAGTTGACAAAGCCTTCCATCCCCATCAACTTAGTAGGCCCACAAGTCAGCCCCCCAACAAGGTGGGTCCCAACTAGCAGGGGGGTATTCATTTTTTTCTGCGTAATAAGGAGGCACTTCCGATGGGTCCGAGATGACAACGGGTGGAACGTTTTTTGCGAAATACGGTGGCCCGTCAGGTGGGTCCCAACAGTCAAGGGGAAGCGTTTTTTTCACAAAATATGGTGGCCCGTCCGGTGGGTCCCTGTTGTCAGGTGGAGGAATCATTATTTTCCAAGTAATAAGGAGGCACTTCCTTGCTGCGACCGTGGATCCAGCTGTCAGCCTCTCCATGTATAGTACAGTTCCGATGGAAGTCGTTCCTTGACCACGTTGACCAGTCGTGTTCCATTGCACGCATGCGTCCATGGGTGTGGTGCGTCCCTGCTATCAGCCTCTCACGTACAGTCATCTTCCGATGACTCTCGGTTGTTGACCACGTTGACCACACCGTGCCGAGAGCACCAATGCCGGTGGACAACGGTGAGGCCTCAGACTGGAATGACCGGGTGATGTGTAAGACGGGGCAGTGGAGTCGCAGATGGAGAGGAGTGGGAAACTTGACTAGTTCGGGTGTGTGGCAGCACGGCCGTTGTGCCACCCACGGGATACATGAGCAAGAACAGAGGTTGAAGAAGGAGCATGGCTGTTGGATTAACATTCAAGGGTCCAGGTGCTAGAATCGTTGGTTGACTAAGTTGACAAAGCCCTGCGTAAATGTCTGCTTAGTAGGCCCACAAGTCAGCCACCAAATCTGACGGGTCCCAGCTGTCAACAGGAGGAATAATTTTTTTTGCATAACAAGGAGGCACTTCCTTCCGTGCGAAGATACAGCTGACGGGTCCCAGCTGTCAGGTGGAGGAAACATTGTTTTTTAGCTTAATAAGGAGGAACTTTCCTTGCGTGCAACCATGGACCTCGTGGGTCCCATCCGTCAGGATCTCCATGTATAGTCCTCTTCCGATGACTCTCATTTGTTGACCATGCCACACTGAGCGAAGTGAGGCGATGGACGACCGGCGAGGCCCCGGACGGGAACGACTCGTAGATGGGAAGATGCAACAGTGGAGTCGCAGATTGAGAGGAGGAGAAGGGTTATAACTGGTTCTGGTGCGGCGTGGGGCTGCAGTCGGTGGAGAATAACAGGAGGTGTGGAGGGTTGGAGGGATAGCCTGGCCGGCGGTAGGGTAGCGCTTCGCAGTGATGCGTGCTAAGCAGAGCCGCTAGCCGCCGGAGGCCGGACCAGGCGGTCTCGACAACGCTGGAGGAAGAAGATGAGAGATTGAAGGTGCATGCCAACCATTGGATATAAATCCAATGGTTGTGGAAGTCATAATCATTTGTTGACCAAGTTGACAACGCCCTACGTAGGCTTCGACCTATTGGCCCACATGTCAGCCTGCAAAAATGTGGCATATATTTAGCCCATGTTTTCTAGAATGTACAATCCATTTGCTGGGCTAGGTGAACAAGTAATTTCGCATCAATCAAGCCCATTTATATTTTCTAAGAAATCCCAGCCCATTTGCACTTCCTTGAAATACACGAATTAGCTGGGCTTGTTATATATATAAAGTTATGTTAGAAGGAGCAATTAATATCAAAAAATAAACCGGAGAGGCACATTTTTATATATATAATTAACAAATGAGCGAGTTATTGCTCAAAATAAAAATGAGCGTGTTATTATTACATTGGTCCTTAAAATCTTTGCAAGCTTTTGTACGCAATCACCAGGATTTTCCTTGCCTGTGAGTCCAAAACAACCAGGATTTTCTTTGCCAACTTCTGTTAAACATTTACTTTTATAAGTTAATAACACATGGGATGTTTTTATAATGTATATATAAGTCTCTATAAAATATAAGATAATAGTAATAATATAAATGTATATAATGTGGTTAGAAGGGAAAACATAAATTGGACACAACATTATTATTCTTATATATAGATAAATAGAACACAGACCTGTGTTTTATTAAAAAAATACATTGGGCTGCTGATCTTTAATAAAAAGCCCATAGGCTGGTATGGACCTCAAAAAATAATTTTAAACCACTATCTCCGTATGTCGTGGGCTATGCATGTTAAAATACAAAACCTAGGCCTAGGTGATATTTGTTCGCCCTTTGGAAAAAAATGATACCAGATCCCCGAGCGAACTGGATTAAAGAGGGGGCCGGCGGCACGACTGAAGAAGCACATCAGGAGCGATTTATTTCCTTCAGTGGATGGCTCTCGATGGCGTTTTTTACTTGCCTCTGCACCATACAACTTGTATTTTTAGCCTCCCAGTCTGTCATGGTGGACCAGCAGCCCATTTGCTGGGTGGGCCAACCTACAGAAACCAGCACTCGATTTTTCATCAAGCCCCAAAAACAACGCAGTACTATATTTGTTTTGAGGCCGAAAACATTACAACAGGGGTTGAGCGGGGGAGGGGGGAAGACAGAGCAAAAAGATTAAAAAGAGCTGATGCGCCATTGCTACCCTAACAAAGCAGGTGCAATTCTTCTCGGGAAGAAGGTGTGCCGTTGACACCCACACGTCACATACCCCACAGTAGGCATACTAACAAGTTCACACACAAGTACAACAGAAAAGGTAAACATTCATATCAAACTCAGGTTCACAGGACAAGTTCATATTCATAGCCAATATTCACTATCAACAACTCAAAAGATTCATATATACACAAGTTCAGCATGTCTATGGATCCAAATGATTGATAGATCACAGGACAATATTCATACATAATTCACAAAAAGATTCAGATATACACATGTTCAATATGTTTATGCATCCAAATGATTGAGACCACAACCAATATGATCCATGGACGAACTTTAATTACCTAGGGTACAGACTGGTAAATGGTGTTCAGTCGGAGGTACTTCTTGCTAAAATTAATGTTTGTACGAGTAAACTTTCGAGTACATAAGAGGGAGCACATACAATCTGAACTTCGCTTGTAGGTTTATCCTCAAATAGTGGCCTCGTGGAGTGGGAGGTTTGAGCAACTTGGCCAGTACTTTCATCCAACTAGTTTACTGGCTCATCTTGGTCATGTAGCTCGCCAAAATTCTACATTACAGACGAGAAAGGAGACGGTTGAGAAAATGAACCACCCAAATTTTTTGTGCAATGCAACTGAAATGGAGCATCCCTGGCGTGCAGACTAATTAACTGCCAGATGAATATACGCGTCAACCAACTTGTCTGGAATCATTAGACTCCATGCCATCCAATTCGCTATCATATCTGCTGATAACCAAAAGGCATAACTTGGGACCAAAGACAGGACTGTGTTCTTCTGGGCTATGCGCCAAGCAATATTTTTGGCGTTCACTCTCCTAATACTTGGAGTTTGACAACTGGTTGACGCCGGTTGATACTCGGATGAATATGGGCACTTCTTGTCAACATCGATGCTTGTCTGAGTGAACTTTGGAGTACATAGCAGCAGCATAAGTATTTGTCCATCTGATCTTTTTGTGCAGTTCTACTGAAATCACCCAGTGCAATGATTTGCCCGCGAGTTCAGGCTCCAAGTTACTCCTTTATAAAATCAGCAAACAGTAGCACAATACCAAATTACCAATACATGACAAGCACAATAATCAGGATAAAGACCAGTACCAACCTGTGTGAGGTAGCATATCAATTACTATTTCCTTTTACTGGAAGCCGAGATAAGCGAAGCGACTGACAGCAAAGGAAGAAAGCAGGCCCAGATTAGCGACTGATAGGAAAGGACGGAAGTTGTCGAGGCAATGAAGCACCGAAAGTTTTTGTGCAGTTCCACCAAAATCGAGCATCCCTGTTGGCACATATATTGAGAGAGTGAGATTACTGTAATAGTGGGACTAGTTGATGAAACATACACTAACAAATAGAAGCACCCTCATTATCTTAATGGGTAAAGTTAGCAACATAGTAGTCTTGCTTAAAGAGAGGTATTAGTTTATGTAATCAGTGCCAATTAGCTCAACACTCAAAGCATTGCCATTTATCATAGGTTGCAAAACTTTAACGTGCAAAGATAAAGGAGTTTCTCATGACAGTAGCACGATACAAATAGAGACGACAGCAAACTAATATGGATGAAGGCCTTAGGCCTATACCAACCTGAGAAAAAAAGCTTATTCATGTAGTCCCATAGGAGATGATAAAGCACTCACTGGTATCACTCAATAGTATATATATTTGTGCACTTCAAATGTATGGTTGAAATAACTCTTGTTTACTAGTGCTGAGATTATATCAAAAGATTATCAAAAACTTCCAGCAGAGTTAAAGCACTGGCTGGGATATAGTTCATTGTATTGTCTTGTGTAGTTCCACTAAAATGTATGATTGGCATAACATGATCCATGTTTGCACAAGTAGGAACAAGGTGAAACCTTCATTATCTTAGTGAGAAAGGATGGAAAGACATTAGCATATTACTCTAATAGTAGCATCAAATTCATGATGGACAATACGCAAAACATTGCCTCATTGAACCAATGGCAATAAATTGACATGCAAAACAATAGTACTATTATGTCATGACACTAATAATATTCCCTCCCTGCGCCACCACATGATTCACCTCCATAGACAAACATACACACGTACATGATTCAGCATAGGGTGCTACTAAAGATTTGTTTAACTCCGACAGGAAAATTAGGCAGTAATAAATTAGTGGTACTTAAGTACTCCTAATTAATTAAGTGAGATAGCAGAAGTGGAAGGGCTCCCTGGAGGATCGTCTCACATGTAAGGTAGTCGTTACCGGAGCCCTTGAATGGCCTCGACTGAGGCCTCTGGCTTCAGCAAGATCGCCTTGGCACTGTTTATTCTTCTTCTTCTTCCTCTTCATGCTCTGTTTCTCTTTCTCCTCACCAGTTGGTGAAACCAAGTACATGATTGGCCTTCTATTTCAGAATTGGTTTTGTCAGTGAGGGAGTACAAGTGTACTAGTAAAAAATAGCATTATTTTCTCATGGCAGTCGGAAAATAGAGATGAACACATGCATTAAATATCATTCTTACCTAAAGGAAGGTTATGGCGCCAATATGGATGATGAGGATTGGAACACAGATCTCCCTTTGTGCAGTTCCACCAAAATGAATCAACTGTTCCATTATGACATTCCAGTTAAACAGCACAAAAGTCACTTCTTTTACGAAGAGTTTTGTGCAGTGCACCAAAACGTCACAACAGCAACCAGGTGAATTGGATATCCAGTTTGCACAAAAAGCTACAGAGGAAATAGTCAGAGTCTCAAACAATTACAGGCAAAAACATTTGGCTAAACTTGTCATGGCTTATAATAGTGGCATGGCTTCATTTTTACCAGGGACATTAGATTAAGAATAGCTAAATATTTGGTATAAGGGCATGGGACAGTGGGTGCACCAGCAGTCCAGCACCATGTACCTAAAGAGGGGCATAAAGCGGTGATTCATAGTTTGTTGCCCCGAGAAACAAACACCCAAGAAACATATCTGGGTTGGTCCCATTTTTGTTCACTCTAGCCACCTACTCCTATGTGTGGATAGCAAATCTAGTCCTGGTCATACCAATGTGTACATCGTTACCCCTATATTTCCCTTTTCAACCAAGAGATCGGTTGGATGACCAGTTTGTACTACTTTCACCCCCTTTCTTTCCTGTTTGTACCAAGTCCGATATGTGTACTAAATTCCCCCACCCCCACTTTGTTTCTTGTTTGAACCAAGTACTACGCCCGTCCGGAATTACTTGTCATCAAAGTGGATGTGTCTAGAACTAAAATACATCTAGATACATCCATTTCAATGACAAGTATTTCCAGACGGAGGGAGTACAAGATTCAACTCCATGAAGTAGCTTTACCTCTAACAATAGAAGAAAAAAATGGTGACATTGGATCATCAGATCAAGAGGGGCTGAGAGGTAGAAAATGATGGACATGCAGCGATGTGGCGAGCTGGGGAAGTAGAGCTAAGGCGGTTTCGAAGGAAGATATACATGAAGGTCGTCGAGATGTGGATAGGTGGGCGGCGGGTGGCCGGATCTGCCCACACTAGGGCAACAACGAAGGGATCGGAGGACCTCCCGCACCGGTGCTCGGCCAGAGATAACGGTGCGGCCGGCAGTGGGTCTCCTCCCTCGCTATCGATGACGGCCTAAATGTTGCCCCTCCTCCCCTTCACCGGCGGAGGGGGATACGTCCGGATCTGTAACCAGCGATGAGGATAGAAAGACAGTGTTTTTTGAAGGGAGAAAGACAGTGTTACCACCCCTATCTTGTTTAGATCTGGAGAGGATGAGAGTGTGTGAATAGAGCAACCCTAGCAAGCAAGCGCGGAGGCTCCGGCCTATATATACATAGTGGGGTAGTTTTCCTTTTTCACTCCATCAAAACAATCGTTTAAAATTCTGTGTTAGGTGCCAGGTCGCCGTTTTTTTAGTTGTTGATTGTTCTTTGAGATAGCTACCCGCTTGTTCCAAGTGGTGTTACGGTATGCCAGGTCGCACTTTGTATCGTTCAAGTCTGGTACAAGTCCATCCATTAAATGAACAACCACCCCCTCGTAAAAATTGTGAACAAGCCCACGGCTAAAACTATCGGAAACGTGGGTTGCCCCAACATGCATTATTATTTATATTTTCTACTCCCTCCATTCCTAAATATAAGTCTTTTTTATTAGCCACACCTAAGACAAGAATTTTTTATTAGCAGTGAACCCCACATGTCATAGACACAAAAAGTGTGGCAAGATTTCCCTTAGGCAAGCCAAGGTGTGTCTAACAATTTGAGCAACTCAAGTTAGGCAAGTGTGGCAAGTGTGGGAAAAATAATGTGGCAACATAAGACAAACATAGTCACAATCCAAACAGCCCCGTAATTTTTGTGACATGCATGAAAATTTGGTTAGTTAAATTTATAGTGAAACTTTGGCAAGGTGCATCAAATCAACACATGCAAGTATCAAAAGGAAACTCACGGCATGCATGCATGCATTGTACTCCCTCCGTTTCCAAATATAAGTCTTTTTAGAGATTGCAACAAGTGACTACATACAAAGCAAAATATATCTACATACATCTGTATGTTGTAGTCCATCTGAAATGTGTAAAAAGGCTTATATCGAGTGCAGTGCTTTGATGTGTCGCGTCAACTTGTACAAGTATGAGAAGTTTGATTACTACAACGCCCTCTCCCTCGCGGACTGAGCTCCGGTGCCTTAACTGCACCTGCCTTTGGCTGCATGACAGGTGGGCCAACCACCTGTTGGGCCGACCTGTCATAGACGCAAAGGCAGGAGCAGTAAGTCAATGAAGCTATGTCCCTCCCTCGTGCATGAGCGTGGTGGCTGGCAAGACTAGTAGAAGCTTTCTCTACACACTATCCCTCCCGCACAAGGTGGACGGACATGCAGTAGTGGATCCGATTCTGTAGAAGTAGGAGTAACATCATTGTTCGTCTTCTCGAAGAGGCGAAGAGCCAAGCACAACCCAAACGTGGCAGTTGCGAACGCTCGCGTGGTGCGGTGGCTTGGAGCACGCATATAGCCAGGCTCTTGCATCAGACAAAATTGCTATTTGAGCCCACTATTGTAATAGTACTTGCTAGTATAGCCCTGTAAACCGGAAAGGAGTATTTGCCTTTCTAGAGATTTCAACAAGAGACTAGACTAGACCGCGTGCATTACTCCCTCCTGTCCGGTTTATAGGGCTCAAATCTCAAATCTCATCAACCAAGGCATTTTGCGATTGGAGGAATGTATCTCGTACTTTACAAAACTACCCTAATTTAACTCATGCATTAATTACATAGTTCTCTCGCTTTCCTCTCCGCTTTGGTCGCGGTGCACAATATTGAGCACTCCTATATGACTAGCCGTTCTATCTACATGTGGGACATCATAGCATCTGGGCCCGCATGCCATCCACCAAATCACAGCGAGGTGCTACAGTCGAGACTCACATGTCAACCGTCTGATCACAAATCCCACACCTTTACCAGCAGTGGTAAAGTGGCCTCGAAGTTGGACTGGACGAAGCAACCATCATTTCACTGGAACGCTCATTGAAGCCCTTTCTGACCTTTCTTGAAGAAAACCTCACTCCAGGCTACTCACTTCTGCCATTTTTCTTCTATACCGACGAAGGAAAGGTGGGCGAATCAGTGATGCTGCTATATTTTCATTCCAAGAATCTTCTTTTTACGAAGCACCGACAGATTCTCACAGCCTATTCTTTTCCCGTTTTCATTGCAATTGTGGTTTCCTTTCGATTGCTTTTTGTTTGTCAGTTCATTGATGGATCCTAGAGCACTAGGCAAAGAGTTGCCGGCGGACAACCCACTAGAGACAACAATCTCTAGGAAGCGAGCACCGACCAAGGAGTTGACCATGTTGGCGGACCAATCCATGGAGACGAAGAACTCGAAGAAACAAGCACTGGCCAAAGAGTTGACGATGTTGGAGGATGAACTCCTCAAAGGAAGTTGGAAGAACAGCAAGGGCCCCACCGTGCCTACCCCAGAAACTCTGATGGCCAGCTATGAGAGGCTCAAGGCCGAGTTTGAGGAGATAGACACCGTTGAGAAGCAGTATTCTCCTAGTAAGGTGATGGCCCCCATCGAGGACGAGGAGATGGCCCCCGGAGGGATGAGATCCCCCGGTGAGCTGCACAAGATAAAAAATAATGGCTTATTACCATACTTGTGGGTTTTGATTATTTGCAATGTGCTTGCTAATATGTTAGGGTTGTGCAGGTGCCGGTGGACATCCTTGATGATTCCGATGTCGCAGTCCATCCTGTGGACAACACCCCAGAGATCGTTTTCAATGTCGCGGTCCGTCCTGTTGGCATTGCGCCGGAGATTGATTCCAATGCCGCTGTCCATCCTGTGGACATCGCCCCAGAGATCGATTCTGATGTCGTGGTCAGTCCTGTGGACATCGCCCCAAAGATCGATTCCCATGCCGTTGTCCGTGCTGTGGTCATTGCCCGAGAGATCGATGACAAGAAATAGTTGGTCGCGCTAATCCTTTAGGGTAGTTTGCATTTCCATGTGTTTAATTACCAAAATGATGCATGTTATCAAACCATCTTAGGGCTAGTGCACTGTCTTGTGTGGGCGGTACTTGCTACTTTTGTTTGATAGTGAATCATGCGAACCCTCTCCGAATTATGGAAACAGATGTAACCTCACCAGCTATTGATGTAATATATGGCATGCTTAGATGTAAGTTTGAACTGTTTATCATATCAGCAGGGCTTGTTTGATGATTCTTGGTGTTAGTAGGCTAGCTACTGTGCGAGCTATAGTACTTGCAAAACACTCACTGAAGAGAAATGTTGGGGTTGATGAGCTTGTGGTACGCTTATACTTATCCGTCGTCGATCGGCCAATAGCCCAAGCTCCCAAAATTGTTGGCTTAGTCGACACGGATACAGTACATTCAGGCCTCATTTGGTTCATAGGGTAGGAAAATCGTAGCAAAAGTATAGAGGCATGCAACACAAAATCATAGCAGTACAAAGACGTACTCCCTCTGTTCCAAAATAGATGACCTATAGGCGGGCTAGTTTGGCCTAGTGGGATTTTTTGGATGGCCTAGTGGGTTTCAGTGATATGACATGGTACAGTGCCGTCCAGTCTTCGCATGTGGTAGCAGTATTGTGGGTACAGTATGTTTTCCTGAAGAAGCGGAATTCAACGAAGTTATGATGGTTCCTTCGTCCGAACAACTTACAGTGGGAAAGGTTGAGCCTGCGATACGACCGGGGTAGACCAGGATAATTTTGTGCATGGCAAGTGGACCAGGATGGTCGACGTCCCATATGTCGGCGAATGAAAGTATTCTTTCTGATATAGAGGACGAGCAACGAGTATCCATTGTTTATTTTTGATGAAAGCTATTGTCTCCACTGTTAGACGGAGGAGTGTGCAACACGGCAGCCCAGTGAACTTGGCATGTGCACCACTCCATCCTTCCTCATGTAATGCTACCATACTGTTGACTATAAGGTTGGCTATAAGGTTACATCTTTTTCTCACTTTCTCTCTATCTATTTCCTCTCAAATGTTGTTTACCTTTCTATTTTTAGACACAATTGTTTTTATGCCTCTTTTTTTAGAATTATTATTTTTATACCTAGGAGCACGTGTAGAGACGGGCTCTTGTAGAGCCCACTCCTTGACTTTATCAATGCCTCTCTCTCCTGCACATAAGCGGGCTTATAGCCCAGTATTTTACTGGTACTACTTGTTATGCATGCATGCGGTGGGCAGCTGGCGTCTGAGGGGCCAGGGCGGTCAGCACGGGCTTGGAAGCGGTCCGGGCTCCAGCATGGCCCACCTCACATTATCACCATATATTTCTTCGAGTCCATGCGCGGCGGGCGGGCAATCTCTTCTCCCTCCCCCGTCTCTCTCTTCTCAGCCGACGCCCGCCGAGCGATTAGATTCTGGCTATCGATGGTGTATTCAATTGTAGTCTCACATGTCAGTGAAATTGCAATACAACGTGTGTCCCCTCTGGTGCGAGCTGTACTGTCGGGGGTGCGATGCGTACGAGTCATAAGTGTGCCTCCTTTTCCTTTAGAACTTGCAAAGCATAATATTTTCACGCGATCGATCGATAGAAATCCAGAACAAAATGATGAGGGCGGTGCTTTCCCGCTTGGTAGGCGGGCTAGTTTGAGTGATATGACGTGCTACAGTGGCGTCCACTTGCTCCATTTTTATGTAAGCAAGAGTTTACACTCTTACGTGGGAGGAGTGGGAAACACCGCGGATCTGATTTTGATCGAGTGATAACTGTTCCCTGCTAAATAATGAAGCACTGTTAGCAATTATAGCATGATAGTTAGGGCATCTCCAGCGCTGACCCACAAATTTACATCGGCATCTGTCCGATGACACTGATGGATGCCATCCGATGCTGCCTGCATACCTTTCGACAACTATATGAACTAACCGGACAAAATTCATGCAAACAAAGCAAATTTCAAATTAACCGGATGAAATTCATTACATTTCGAAAACTTTTCCTACAAACTGGACGAAATTCATTACATATTCCGCACAAACCGTACTAAAACCTACTATAAACCTAATCTAAACGATCGCCGGCGCCCGACCTCCATGTCTGGCCATGAACCCGAGAAAGCCGTCCATTGCCTTTGCCTCCTCCTCATCCACCTTGATAACGTCCTCCTCCAGAGCACAAGGTTCCGAAGATTTCCGCCTCCACGTCGCCGTCAACCGGCTAATCGGCCACCGATGTTTACCCCACCAAGCTTGGCGTCGACTGAGTGGAGTAGCGGTGGCCTTCCTGGGACCAGAGCGGCGGCGACCTACCATGTACTACTCTTCCTCGCTGCCGGCTGTGCATGTGCATGCGCGCCGGCTTCGTGGTCGTGGTGGCGGAGGGCGCCAGGGGTGTGCCGGCGATCTCCTTCGTTTGCTCCTGCGACAGTATGTCGAAGAGAGCTTTGGAGTGCACCCGGAGTGGAGCCGCCGATGTCCCTCATCTGCTCCTGCGACAGTACGTCCAAGAGAGCTTCGGAGCGCCAGGAGGCCATGGTTGGAGTGGTGCCGACAGAAGGAAGGGATCGGAGGAGAATGAGTGTGGGTCTTTGGCTATGGCTGGGAGCTGGGGCTCAAGTTAATATAGCGGGATAATAGAAATGGGCCGCGACAGATGGATGGACGGCTGGTGTCGGAGTAGGTTCGTCGGGCGTGAATGCGGACACTGCTTTAGTGACTTAACTGCAGTTGCGTTGTGTTACTAACATGTGGGCCCAACAGGCATCTGGCCCGCATGTCAGTGACATACCAACTGCACCTGTAGTTAAGTCTGATTAATGCGGCATTGACGTTCTGGAGAGACAGTGACCGTTTCAAGCAGGAACCACAGGCTGGCGATGGAAGGGGTTTCGGTAGGCCAGGGCGGTCAGACGCTGGCGTGGTGGTAAAGTGTGAACTCATGGATGACGAGCCTTTGAAGCATATGCGACATGTATTGACAACCAGGCGTCCATGCAACCGCACTTGTCACCAAGTAGCCTTTGACGACCACCATTAGACACCACACATCCATGCATAACTTACGAATAATGGACGAATCGATCAGACACACACTCATGTGCAGTGGCACTAAGATCGGTCGCTCACGATAGTACATACTCCGTACCATAGTACCCTCTCTAGCTAGGTTGTTTTATAGATTGTCGTTGTGATGGACGATATACATGAGCAAGGCGCACCGAATATGACCGTTGGTGTTGAGATAGGTGAATACATGCTCGGCGTTCGCGTAGGCCTCCATCAAATGTCTAAACAGTAATGTCAGGCACCGCCAAGGCGTGCAGTTGACGGGCTTGCTGTTTGCGATACGCCATGAGCAGGACTTTGATTTAGAGGGCGACGTGCATGCATTAGCATGCTTTGACAGTGTGATCGTGAGTGTCCTATGCAAAGTATTCATTTTCATTTGGCTGATGAGTGCGTGTTGCAGCAACGAGTCCATGGTTTGATTCCCCACATACGCATAATTTTGGTTTTTATTTCTTTCTCCACTAACAGGTAGGCCCGCATAGATAGATAAAGAACACAAGCTGATGAGGTGCATGTGGACTGTTTGACTGGTCAACCATACAAATACGGAGCTATACGCTGAGCCGATGACCGTATAATTACCATATCTCGTATACAATGATCAAAGTGAGCTATCAAGACAAGTTCGATGATCGCCAATGCATTTTACTCAGTAATAAATAACCAGGATTCAAGGGGAATCCAAATTTCCTTCGTCTTCTGTCCTTGAGCTCTGGACAAACCAATGCACTATACGGTTGTCCAACCACTCCACCCCAGAGCTCTCACCAAAGAGTCGTTCATGCCACCGCGCCACACACTAACAGGTAAGGAAGCGATGGCATACCTCCGTGCCGAGTTCCTCGCCGCCCACGACCACACACAAAATGGTAGGGAAGCGATGGCATCTCGCCGTGCTGAGTTCATCGCCGCTCGCAACCTCACACCTATGTGGGAGGAATTTAAAGCTGCCAAGGCCGAATGGGCGGTAGAGCAAGAGGCGGCCAATGCCGCACAAAGGGAGCAGAAAAGTCAGAAAGCACTCAAGAAAAGAGAGGCCCGCCGCCGCCGATAGAAAGAAGAGGACGCACGCGCTGCTGCGGAGAGGTCGGCGGAGATCCAAGCATGTTGGGGTGTCACCGACAAAGCCGGGAAGGATGACGACGACGTCTGGCCAGCATGTGAGAAGTAGTAGTACTAGTAGTTAGTGTGTGTGTCTGTGTCTTAGTACGAGCATGTACCAGTACTACTAGTTACTACTGTTGTTTTAGAGCAAATTACCAGTACATTAGCCTAGGCTCAATGGAAAAATTCCTATCGTATGCATCAAATGGCATCTCTTTCTCTATAGGAATTGAGATGCATGTCATCTCACTTGCTATGATTTTCATATTCCTATAAAATTCCTATCCTATGAACGAAAAGAGGCCTTTGTTGGAGTAACTATTGTAGCTAGCAGTACTGCTAGTACAATAGTTTTCTTCAATAAGCGGAATTCAACAAAGTCATGATGGTTCCTTTGTCCGAGCAACTTCAAAGTGGGAAAGGTTGGGCCTGTGATTTTACGGCTCTTTAGTCATTATTACTGTGGCGCGATGACCGGGGTGACTCTCCCTTGGAGTTCTGCGTGCATGGCAAGTGGACCAGGATGGTCGACGTCCCACATGTTGGCGAACGGAACTATTCTTTACGATATCGAGGAGCAAGGAAACCGCGTGGTATAGTATCACTGCTGATTGGTTCTCAAAAAATAGTATCACTGCTGATATATTTATTTTTTATTTTTGATGAATGCTAGTGTTTCAACTCTTATGACAAAGAGTCCAAACACGGCACATGCTGGATGTCCCACACGTCAGCGAAAGGAGTGGGACATGAACAGCGTGGTAGAGCCCAGCGCAAAAAAAGAACAGCGTGGTAGAGCGTATCCACTTCTTCCACTTCTGGGTCAGAGACCACACATAGAAGTACTAGTGGTATGAATGATATAAAGTGCGACCTGGAGAGAAAGACACGTCTAGTTGGAAGGTCTCGGGGCATACATGTAATCAAATATAAAAGTTAATATATGCCTCCAACTAATATAGTAGTAGTAGAGTACTTAGGCACGTACTCCATAACATCACCATGCATCGCATGTACAACATTTAGTGGTAGTACATAGTAAGAGACAAATGCCGCCCAAGAGTTCCCTTCTCAATCCATTTTTGGGTGTTTGGTAGAGTGTATGGAGGGTGCATGAGTCCACACTAGTTCAGCACAAATACACTAGAAGCATACATGAAGAGAGCATGCATGAAGAGGGGTGTTGAGTTGAGCATGCATGAAGAGGGAACAACTATGCTGAGACGAGAACACACCCTATATGCCACGCATGTTCATACCATTTGTGCCTTTCTACTTCACTTATTGTGCTACATTACTCAGGTTCGTATGTCCACTCCTGGGTACATGTCCGTCTCGTAGTTCTAGTCCCACATGTTCTTCATATAGATGGAACGATCCTTGCATGACACATGCACCTTGATGCTAGATGTCTCGCGTGTTGGCAAAAGGAAGAACAAAGCTCACGTAAAAAAATTGAGTGGAAGAACATAGATCCCCGACGAGCGAGAAGGAGCAAGGAACGTCGTGGTGGAGCGTATGCACTCATAATATTTTATATTACTCAACAATATAAAATCAACCAATCATATCCACAGTGGACTGGAAGAGTACGAAACACTGCAGCCCAGTGTAGTTACATCATACTAGTACATGGCTAACCCACGCTATCACCATATTTCTTGGCTTCCGTGCGACACCTATCTCTAGTAATCCAGCAGCATGTATTGCTTCTCCCTCCTCGTCTCTCTCAAAGTGCGGCGGGCTGGCGTTTTTGCCGTCTATTGAGGTCGGTTAACTCATCACATGTTAGAGACATGCCAATATCATTCTAAAAAAATTCCTTTCACGTTCCGTTTTCAAAAAGAAAAAAATCATTTCACATACGAATTTTACTGTATGCTTTGAGCAACTTGCATGTCCTATACTGCTCCTGTTTGGATACTCTAACTTAGCTAGAGGTTAGACTAACTCATGACTAACCCTGAACTAACTGTAGCCAAAGAGGTGTTTGGGTGACAGGGTTAGATTGACAATAAATGACCTTGATGGAGAGAGAAAAGTGATTTTTCAGTGGTCCCAATGAGAACTATCTCCAGTTAGCACCTCTTGGTGGGATAGTTTTTTTTGGTGGGTTTGGTGCAACTTGCTCCAATTTAAACCCTCATGCTTGGATACTTTAGGGCTATTTGATCCCCAACTAGCTCAAACTAACTCTAACCCATGGATCCAAACAGGGCCTATGGCCAGCCTCGACGCGGAGCAGTCGCGTGCATCGGGAAGCGACACTCTCTCGGTCGTCGTGCCGCTTCAAAGCCGGTGCTAGTGAGAGGACGCCTCCGCTCTGGCCGGGCATAAATGCGGCACTGACTCTCCAGAGTGACGCTGACTGTTTCATGAGGGAAGCGCACGCTGGCAAGGGAGTATAGGTTTTGAACCTTTTTAGGTGTAGTACTGGTAGTTTGCAAAAGTACTCAATTATTGCACTCAGTTTCCTAAGAAATTGTGGTAAAAAATGTTACTCCACAGCCTGCTTCCCTTCTCCTTCCTCTTCCACTGCCCGCGCACGTCCACAGGAAGTGACCGGTCAACCCTTATATAGGAGTGCTAGCACAAAAAGATGCATGCGTGACCACTAAAATTTCCAGATTAAAGCGTCGCTCCAGCGGGAGTATGGCATATGTTGTTACCTTCGGTCGGGCCATGGCTACCGGGCAATGGCGAACAGAGAAGAGGCGGCGGGAAGGGAATGTATGCATCTACTGTTTGGGTTCGCCATCCGGCTTAAATAAATGCGTAGCATCACGTGTACCTGTGGGTGCACAAATTGTAACATACGTGTCTGCTTAAGTGGGCGTCACGTAACTTGTGTGTGTGCGTGTGTGTGTGTGTGTGTGATTCTGAGAGACAGCGTGCGTGTGTGCGACTCTACTCTTCGGACATGTACTCAACCTTTTGCATCGGTATATAAGTATAATGGTATTTACTTTAGCTAGTGATTTACATGGCCATGTTAACGTGGTTGTGTAAAAAAATGTCACTTCCTGCTCGTGATTTGCGTTATATAATTACAAGCAAGATGCTCGTGCATTGCACGGAGCATCAATATGCATTTTTTTACAAAACACCTGTTGTGATTGACCCATGCAGGAGTAATCCCATGTGTAAAAACTAATGGTATCTCGAGAATTTTATCAGAAAACTGGTATCACGAGAATGTCATCGAAAAAATGAAAGATGAGAGATAAGGTGAGAAGGAGTGGAGCGTGGTGGTGACTGGTGGTCGGAATGGGCGGAGGCATCAGGATGGACAGCGTCGGCAGGCGGCAGCGGCCACCATGCTATATTGTTCCAGGGACTTCCTTTTTTAATTGCTCAGCAATGAGGTTGTGGTAGATAAGGATGTGGAGAGAGGTGCGGGGGTCTTTTGTAAAATTATCATAGTTTGCTTTCTATCCATCAGATATAGATCAGACGGTCTATATTACAAGATGGCAGGCACACCATCATCGCCAACTCGGTTTTTATAAGGGTACAGATGATAAGTTTGCTAACTATTAAAGTAAAGTGGAATTTGTCCATGTTATACAAGTAAATTAAGGTGATTGTTTATCATACGGGTAAGGTTGGATGAAGTCTTTGTGTGTGTGTGTGTGAGAGAGAGAGAGAGAGATGGAGTCTTAGTGTGTGTGTGTGGGGGGTGCGTGCATCATGTGTGTGTGTGTGTGTTTGTGTGTGTGTGTCGCGGGCTCCTCGGTGGCAGATGTAATTTAAGTGTGCATGGCTTCAACATAGAGAGGTGATGTGTATGGCAGAGGCCACCAACGATGGGGTGCGAGAGAGAAAATGCACGTAGAGAGGGAATAGAAGGTGTGTGCGTGTGAGAGGAGTCGACATCGAGAGAACGTGTTTGTTTGAGAGACACCGAGGAAGAGTACTATATATCGATGGTGCATGTAGGCGGGAATTAAACCAAGGGATGGTGTTATTGGTTTCGGGATATAGGGGAAGAGTGAGAGGGGGGTAGCTAGAAGGAGATTGTTAAGTGTGAGTGTGTGTTTTACCCATCCAGGCGGAAGTTATGTGCACACGAGAAGAGAATGATTAGATGTGGCGTTAGGGTTGAGGGTAATTAACTACGTATGGATACATAGAGACCTTGAACGTGCATGTGTGAGAGGTATACATGTATACGTGGGATGTGTGTGTGCGCGCGCGCATGATCAAAATAAAAGAAAGAAGACATAAGTCATAAGATCAACGAATGCGAGAGACGGATCGGTATGACAATATGCATGCATGTGAGAATGCAGGGAAGAAGGCCCGACAATTGAGCATGTGTTTTTGTCTTTAAGAGATAGTAGCGTGTGCTGGAGCATGCATCTATGGCGAGCATAGGGAGTGAGGCACAATGATTGTGCAAAAGAGATCAACCTATAAATGCATATGTATGGAGAGACATATATAGTGTGGGTGATAGGAAGCAAGACTCCGTACGAGAAAGAAATGTTGAGGGAGAAACTACAGATAGATACAGAGATGGAGATGCTAGCTAGAGGGACATCCGCTAGTTTGAGTGTTGGAGATGACCGCGGGGTGGTTCAGAGGGTGAAGTTATGTGTGTGAGAGAGAAAGATAAAAAGAGGGCACTTGACTGCATGTAGTGTGCGTGATAGGAAGCAAGAGTGAGGGCGAGAAAGAAGGTTGATGGAAAAACAGATAAATAGAAAGATAAATATGCTAGCTAGTGTGCGTTAGAGATAGGAGTCGAGTGGATCAGAAGGTTGAGTTATGTGTGTGGGTGTGAGAGAGATAGAGAGAGGGTGCATGTGAGTCACATACAAACAAATATCAGAGAGAACTGAGATCCCGAGAGACGGAGTTTTGTGTCTACGAGAGAGAAAGATATTTCACAACGAGAGTGATAGCTAGAGAGACATATGAGGGAAGGCAAGATATCTCTAGGGAGAGAGAGTGTGTGTGAGCGACATACAAGAGAACAGTGGAGAAATATGGGACCCTGGAAGACAGAGTTTGTGTTTGTGTGTGAGAAAGAGATATTTAAGAGGAAGAGTCTTAGGTTCTCATACCTAAGGAGAGAAAGACATCTCTGTATGAGGGGTGTGTGAGTGGCACACAGGGGAATAGTAGAGAGAAATGAGACCCCAGGAGACAAAGTTTTGTGTTTGTGTGAGAGAAAGAGATTCCACAAGGAGAATCATAGTTAGAGACACATAGCAGGGAGCAAGATATACTTAGAGAGATATAGAGTGATGAAGGTCGAGGGAGAGAGTACCGTTAGTGTGTTACGAAGATAAAAGATCATTGTCGTCATACAGGTAGCACGAGAGATACCTAAGAGACGATGAACACATATAGGTCTAGAGAGATAGTCCTATATAAGCATGAGCGATAGCAATAAGAGACGAATATTTGGATTAAAGGGGATTCAAATATTTAAACTGGAGATCACGACATTGATAATATCATAACGCAAATTGGTGTATCAAACATGCATATTCATTTGAATTTGGGGACATGTGTAATGTTATATAGATTATCAATATTGGTGATCCATAAATTCTTTAATTAGAAACAATGCATGGTTTATGCAATTAATGCTTAAATGGGATTACACTATATGTTGCGTGTGTGAAACACATTATACATGTTTGAGAAGTAAAAAACCCTGCATGAAACACATATTAATTGGAGACAGTTGGCGAGGAATGCATACATTGGATTTCAACATAAAGTGGTTTCAAATATTTGAAAATCCAAATTGATGGATACAACCTTATGAATCTGAGATCATGCCATTTGTAAACCATATTTATGTATAAATGGTGTTGTGCTTTTGAAAGTATATATAAAAAATGATGTATATATAATTTTATTCCAATCCAAAATGGATCCCGCCTGAAAAAAATAGAATACAAACGGGATTCGAATTGAGTTGGCACGGTAAACATGCACTCTGCAAAATTTGAACGAAGTCGGGAAAGTCGCAGTAACTGCCCGAAACCAAAGTCTGCGAGATGGAAATTACTACTACCTATCCCTGCCACGCAAAGCCTATGTGCTCAATTTCTATACGTTTTGTCATGGAATTGTCATGTCAGATGTCCTAGTGAAAGGACTTAGTCGTGGAGCCATCGCAACTAGGAAGCTTAAAGGGGATAATCAGGACAAGGGACATGGGGTTTATACTGGTTCAGCCCCTTGCGGTGAAGGTAAAAGCCTACGATCCAGTTTTGAGTGGGATTGCTTATGTCTCGATTACCTGGGAGCAAATCCGCTTGACCTAGTTCTCGATCTGATGTTACTTGTCCTGAACTACCGCCGGGTTGTCCCTTTATATATAGAGGTCGACGCCCAGCGGCTCACAGAGTCCCGGCCGGCTCATAAACAGCGTCCGGCTCGGTCTCTCTCTATTCCTGCCTTACAATACAAGTTATATACATATGGCGGTTTATCTCTACGGGCCTTAAATCGCCTTTGGGCCTTGGTCCCTTAACTGAACCGCCATCTTCCAGCGTCGTCTTGGGCTTCAAGAATAGTCATAGGTATAACCCGGCCCCTCCTGGGCGGGTCATATCCAATAGTTATATCCCCAACATTAGGCCCCAGATTGATTTGAACTGGTTCATGTCAATCTTCAACACTTAGGAAAATTCTTCTGCTCTTCGTTTGTACGAAAGTTTTAACCTACCATGACATCATCCTCTGGATCTGTGGTAACCCGCCCTGACGTCATCTGTCTTTAATTCACACTTTGTCCAATGTATCTCAACGGGTCCTTATCTTAATGACCGTCCCGAGAATCGAGGCATCCTAGTATCTGGATAACCATATTTTCGGCCTCCTCGTTTTTCGTGCCCACTTATCAGTCTTCCCTTATAAATAGGCTCGACCAGGTCTTTCCTCATTCTCCCCTTTCCAGCGTCTTCTTCCTCTCGCAACCCTTCTGTTGCTCGAGCTCTGCCGCCGCCGCAGAGCACCTCTTCTTCCTCATCCTTGGCCGCTGCATCAACCTGAGTCGATCCAGAGAACGGCAGCGACCCTCCATAGTAGATCTGCAGTTGTAAGTCTTTGCCCTCCCGCACCTCAGATCCGTATTAGGGTTTGCAAGTTTCTTTGTGTTCTTCATAGTTCATCACAGTTTCTCCGTAGTTCCTCCACCGCAGCCTCCTTTGATCCAAAAGTAATATGGAACTCACACGGTAGTTGTTTTGCTTCCACTTTTGATACTAGCGGATCCTCTTTTTCTGTAAAGAGACTGCATTAGAACTCGTGAACTCGTTTGTACTAGTTTTTAAGGTCTAGAATATTTCCTTTTCTTGAGCATCCGTTGATCCAAAATAATAGTTGCAGCTTGTGAAACGTGTTTGTACAACACTTAGCCAGAAACTACATTTTGTTAGATCCGTCTAGCCATGGCGGCTCAAACTGCCGACTTAAATTACCATGCTCAGTAGACATCATCCAACTTTACCATGGCAGCTTAAATAACCTGTACTACTCATGGTAGTTTACATAACCTGACTAGTTAGTCATATACCATTAGGCCCCTTCATAAGCCGCCATTTTGAATATGTACTGTAACACTTCCTCTCCGGCTTAAATTTGAACTGGAAATTTTACTCTTTGTTAGGCTTCCTTCACAATGCCTCCCAAACAACCCACTTCACGCAATTGGGTCAAATCCATCATCACTGATAGCACACTCGATGATTTTGTGAAGACTGTCTATCTGCCAAAGAAGGATGTCATGTCTTATCGTCTTCCTAACCCGGCAGAAGAGAAACCGCGGCCCGAAGAAGGAGAAGTTGTCGTTTTTACTGATCATATGATCTGGGGCTTTTCACCACCCGGCTCAAAATTCTTCAGAGACGTTTTGCACTTTTTTGACCTCCGTCCTCAAGACATCGGACCCAACTCCGTGTCTAATATTTGCAACTTTCAAGTGTTCAGTGAGGTGTACCTTGGAGAAGACCCCAACTTGCTGCTCTTCAGAGAGTTGTTTTATTTGAACCACTGGAATGAATGTGCCAATGGACCTAGTTTGGAGCTTGGCGGGGTCTCAATACAACAATGGAGAGACTTCATTCTATGTGAATCCTCCAAGTGACCCCAAAGACTAGAACCAGACATGGTTCTATTGCCAAGACACATCTCCGGCTGATGAGAACCCTTTGCCCGGCTTTCGTGCTTTGTGTCTTGACTCCAATCATCCGCTTCTTGACAAGGTTACAAC
The DNA here is from genome assembly GCF_002162155.2 of Triticum dicoccoides. NCBI lineage: Eukaryota > Viridiplantae > Streptophyta > Magnoliopsida > Poales > Poaceae > Triticum > Triticum dicoccoides. Next base: position 87,046,067 of record NC_041385.1, read on the forward strand.
CGCCGAAAGCCAGAAGCTCGCCCCCACCCTTGCAAAAATCAAAGCACTTCTGGGTAACGGCTTAAATGGCATTGATTTGGTCCGGTGCTGGGTCGCATGGCGGGTCATCCCGTTGAGCCGCCACTCCAGGTTAATGTGCACTTACACAGGCGAGAAGAATGACCCTCCGAGGCACAACACTGATGATTTACCTGACGATGTCATCAATGATATGACCAAGTCACTCTTGAACGAGAGCCTAGCAGATTGCGACAAAGTGGGCTTAAGCCCTTTCTGCAAAGCTAACCTGGCTCCAACAGTAAACCACCAAATTGGGTAACTTTACCTTCATCCTTGATATTTTGTCTTGGCTCAAACTTTGCTGATTTTCATAGGCCGACGATAAATTTTGGAAGGCAAAATATGATGATGAGGCTGCAAAGAGAGCTAGAAAGGCTAAGAGAGCCGCCGGGAAAGCTGCTGTGAAGAAAAGAGGACAGAAGTCCAGCGCTTCTGAGATGCTTCAACTGGAGGACTCTTCTGAGTCGGAGGTAGCCCTTGACTCTCTTGGCTCATTTTTTAATCACCTTATTGATATTGATTATGCTCAGGATGACACGGGAACAAGTCATGGGGTAGATGAAGAGGTAACTATTATTTCCTCCGACTCAGAGCCTTTGCTAAGACAAAAATCCGAAGAGTAACCCGGAAAGTAAGATTTTCACATCCCTTAGCTTATCAAGATCCTAAATTTCTTTTGAAGTAACAGATTCATGAGAGACGGAGGCAGACCCGGACCAGCAAAGACATGGAACTCTCCTCCAGTTTACCAAATACACCAAGCAAGCGCCGGAACGAGGTCACCTCCGACTTAAATCCCCCTTATCCTTTAAGTCGAATTATCCTGTATAAACGTCACCTTCCTCCGGCGACTCAATCTAGTCCGAAATGCCGGCTTTCAAGACCGCTCTAGGGTAATGATAATTTACTTACCCTTTATTCAGTTCAATTATTTCTATTTATACTGATCTTTTTGATGATCTTATGCAGCGGAAAAGCAAAACCCAGCAAGAGGGTGAAGAAGAACAAGCCGGCTGAAGAATCAACTATCCATGAGCCTGATCTCTAGACGGCCGCGCCTAATGCCTCTATTCTTGAGCCGTCGCTCGAACCAGCTCATGACACGCCAACGTCAACCGCTGACCCTCCTACCAACCAAGCCGCCATCGAATCTGAAAACCCTGAAGTCCCTAGCCTGGCCAAAGCAGTCGACCCACGACGGGCTGATGTGGAGATCACCAAGACCGGCTATACTAAGCCGGGGAGACCCAATGTGCTCGCCAAGTGCTCTGCCAAGGAGGAGCACCTGAGCCGCCGCAAGGTCAGATTTGACATTGCTAATTATAATCATATGATCATTGGGGAAGTTTTTTCTGGCTATCTTAGCCAAGTGAACAGCAGCCGTGACCTCGAAGTTGATATGGTGAAGCAAATGCACCATTAATTTGAGGTATTAACTCTTCCCTTCACTGAGTCATCCTTACTACGCCAGCCCCCAAGTCTATTGCTTATAATGAGTATGTTGTAGACTTAGAACAAACATATAAGCATTAGTAATATTCCTTGGTCAAACCTGTAAAAGTCCGGCTTAATTCGTAGTCCCCAAGGGCCGGTTTAATCAAAATGAATGAGCCGGTCCTTCACATGCTTGTGTAGAGTATAGTACTTGTGTAGATTTAACATCAATATGCATTAGCCCCCAAGTGCCAAGTATTTCTGCTTGCAAAGTGCTTGGGACTTACTCTCATGAACCGCCAATTAGATAGATTCCTTCGGTAGACATTAGCCCCCAAGTGCCAGGTATTCTTGCTTGCAAAGTGCTTGGGACATAATATTGTTTATTAATTTTCATGATTTTGACCCGATAATTGTACAGGCCACCACAAGTCAACTGCAATTAGAACTGTATGACCTGAAGAGCTGCCTGGAGGCACAGGAGACTGAAACCCAAAGAGCCAATTCCAAATTTGAATTCAGTGTTTCTAAACAAGAGAAATTGAAGGCTGATTTTGAAGTTGAGAAAAAGGCCTGGGCTAATGAAAAGACTGCCTTGACCCAACGAGCTGACAAAGCAGAGGCGGCTCTCGAAGAGGTGACCAACGAATTGTCCGGCTTAAAACACCATGTGTCTCAGATGGTCACAACAATCTTTGGTAAGTCGCACTACAAGTGTCAAATATTGAATCCTTCTGATGGTCATATAAATTGTCGTTAACTCACCTCATATTGCTATGCAGGCCCCAGGAGCACAAACCTTAACCAAGATATGCTGATAAAGCTGAAGGTGGTTTATACGCTCGTGGAACAATTGTATACTGGATCTCAGCGTGCCTTAGCCATAGTTGCCCTGTCAAATGAAGTTCCTACACTCCTGGTGGATGTGCTAAGGAAACTTTCTGTGCTGCCCCAGTGATTCAATGAATTAAGGCGGTCGTCTGCAAGAGCCGGAGCCGTGGCTGCCTTAAGCTGGGCCAAAGCCTGGCTACCGGAATTAGACCCGGGCGACATCGCCATTGGGTATCCAAGCCTTAAGGAAGATGGCACTTCATTTGAACAGGAGGACTTTGCCGCTTGTGTGAAGGAAATACGCCCTATGGCCACCCTGATTGCTGATGAGGCGGATCTCACTAGGTACCAGCCGGGCTATGATGCGGAAAACCGGAGGGTCCCGACGCCACATTATAAAGTGACAAGCCTGATCCCACCAATTCGTAAGCATACCTTCGCCCCTGAAGTTTACCCGGCCGGACTAATTGATGATGAAGCTAAATTTGAAGCTTTGAATGGCATTGACTAGTCGTCATCAACCTTCGAGGACCGGGAACGGGATGAAGGAGCGGAGAGGGCTGATCCGGAAGCTTCAGGTCAGCAAGAGAATTAATCCGCCGGGCGGCTCATATTGTAGCCCGCTGAAAACCAATTTAATCATTTGGGATTTTCGAGGAGTCATGTAATAGGGTAGAAATGACTTTGCTTGGTCGTGCCATCGTGCATGTTTTGGTGCTCAACACTGTTAAGCCGCCATCTTATATCCGCCCCTTTTTATACTTATCATTTGTTTTCCTTATGCATAAGAAAGTCTGTGAACTTGTCCTGCACACAGAAATAGATCAGAAGAACCCTTGGCGGCTTACCGCAAGGCGGGGCATAATATCTTACAGATAACCATTAATATGGAAAAAAGAATCATAGATAAGCCTGTTATGAGTTATAGCTTTGAAACATAACTATAATATCATACCTGTGGTTTTGAATTTACACTACCGGTTTATGTGACCTGAACAGTAAGGGTGATAACCCAATCCTTAGTAGCCACTCACTTCCAAATGTATGATGTTTGTCGTATGTTGGCGACTTATCATCCAAAACCAAGCCGGGCTAAATTTAAACCATACTTATACTTAGATCTGAACAAAAAAGTCTCAAGACAAAATCAAAGATTGCTTTCAAAAACTTAAGCCAAATAGAAAGAAAAATCGAGGCTTCTGATTCGAATACGATCAGTAAACCGTTCCAAAGGGGTTAAGCTAGGATTCGAATACGATCATGTAGCCCCCAGTGGCTTTGGCGTTGCGCCGATCAAGTGGGTACCGACAGCTATGTTCTCTTTGGTTCGAATACGACCTATGTTTGAACAGGAAGCCCCCAAATGACCTTAAGAGTTTTTTAACGACTCTGATTCGAATACGATCAAAGTCGGACCCAAAAGGGGTTAAGCTATGATTCAAATACGATCAAGAAGCCCCCTGGTGAGTTTGGCATTGTGCCGATCAAGAGGGTACCGACAGCAATGTCGTGGATTTGTCACGGCAGATGTCCTAGCGAAAGGACTTAGTCGTGGAGCCATCGCTACGAGTTTACTTGAAGGGGTTAAAGCGGACACAAGGACACGAGGATTTTATACTAGTTCGGCCCCTTCGATGAAGGTAAAAGCCTACGTCTAGTTGTGATGGAATTGATATGATCTCGATGGCTAGGGAGCAAACAAGCTTCGCCTAGGCTCGAGTTGTGGTTGTCTGTCCTGAACCGCCACCGGGTCGTCCCCTTATATACACGGGTGACGCCCGTCGGTCCATAGAGTCCTAACCGGTTCATACTCGTATTCCGATTGGTATCTCTCTATTCCTTACTTACAATACAAGCCATACATCAGGCCGGTTCACGGCTACATGTTCTAACCAACTACAGCCCTTGGGCCTTCATCTGTTTATGCCACTAAGGAAGTTAACCCGGCCCAAGTAGGCCGGTTTATGCCTAGTGGTAATATCCCCAACATTAGGCCCCAGATTGATTTGAACTGGTTCATGTCAATCCTTCACACCATCTTGCGTCTTGGATATCTTCTGTTAATTGGCGAATCTCCATGTCGTCATCATTTTTGGTTGCTGTAAACCGGCATGACGTCATCAGTTTTGGTTATTGTAAACCGGCATGACGTCATTGTGAAATTCCTAATGCCCTCTTAATGACACCTCCTGGATTCGCGCGTTTGACCTAGCTTGGTTGCCTTATAAATAAGACCGAAGGGTCATTTCCTTTTTCTTCCCTTCGTCCCTTCTTCTTCTTCTTCCTCATGTCGCCGGCTTTGGAGCTCCGCCACCACCGTCGACCTCTGCCTCGTCTCGGGCCGCTGCATCAACCTGAACGTACCAGAGTGTTGCGGCGTCTTTCCGCATCTTCTCCGTTCCCGGTAAGTTATCCCTCCTTCTTAACCTAGATCTGTTCTTAGGGTTCCATGTTCTTGCTATGTTCATTGCGCGCTCATGGCTGTTCTCTGACCTTGAATGCATCTGTGAACTCTTGCTGTGCTTAATAGCGATCCCTTTAGTATCCGCTTGCTATTTCTCATCCAAGCTCATAAATCTCCCGCACATATCTGCTCAATGGTTCACTTTTGTTTCCGCCTTAGTTTTCGAAATATTTCCTATTTTTGTGAGCTTGCTGTAGATCCGCGGCTGTAACACGATTTTGTGAAATTTGTTTCTGCATAACTAGTTATCCATAGTTTCAGTTGCTTCCGATGCTTAGGCCAGGCGGTTTAACTTCACCATAGAGAAAAAATTGCTAAACCGGTATATATGTCATTAGCCCCCTGGTTGAACCGCCAGAATCCATCTGATACCGCGTTGTAGAAGACCGGTTTACGGGTACTGCCTCCGGTTTACCGTAATCAGATCAACACCTTTTTATCCGGCATGTCCTTGAGCCGGATCACTTATTTCTTGTAGATCTCGTCATGGCCAAACAAGTGTACGAGTGCAACTGGGTTCCCTCCCGTGTCACAGAATCATAGCTGAACGATCTAGTCCTGATCAGCGCTTTGGATAGCAAAGATACGATTCACTGGAGGGTTCCTGGAGATGAATGTCCTCCTACGCCCCAGGAAGGAGAGGTCGTGGTTTTCGCAGATCATATGGCCCGGGGCTTCAAACCGCCCGGCTCTAAATTTTACCGGGATGTGTTAGCCAACTTTCAACTCCGTCCACAGGATATTGGCCCCAACTCCGTCACCAATCTATGTCACTTTCAAGTACTTTCTGAGGCATACCTTCAAGAGGAACCTTCAGTCGAGTTATTTAGAGATCTCTTTCATCTGAACCGCCGTATTGAATTCACTGACGGCCCTAATACCGAACTGGGCGGTATGGCCATTCAAAAAAGGAAAGAAATCACCTATCCCCACGTCAAACTCCATACTCACCCCAAGGAATGGAACGCAACTTGGTTTTATTGCAAGGATACATCTCCTGACAATGAAAATCCCTTGCCTGGCTTCCGTCCGGAACGGCTCAGCAACACTCACCCTTTTCCACAAAGGCTAAGCGCCAAGGAGAGAATTAAATATGCTCCTCAACTGTCCAAGCTCCGGGCCTTCATGGCCAATGGTTTAACATGAATAGACCTTGCACGCTGCTGGATATCATGGAGCATTTTGCCTCTAAGCCGGCGCCCAAATTTGATGTGTGAGTATACTGATAGTGTCGATGACCCACTCCGACACACTAAAATCGAACTCCCTGATGACGAAGTCACAGAATCTGTGAAAAAGATGCTGAATGAACCGGAGCACCTCTGTGCTCAAACCGGTCTGCTTCCTTACTGCACCACCAACAAACCGCCAGCGGTAATATTTTAATTGCTCTATTGTTGAACCGGTTTACTATTTTATATGTTCAACGTTTAATTACTGCTGATCCAGGGTGATAATCCGTTTTGGAGTAAGAAACTTCCTCAAGACAAAACGGAGAAGGCAGGACGGCTAACCCGGCCTAAGACCAAGGTTATCAAGAAACCAGCTCATAAGAGAAAAACCACCGCTTCATCTGACCCAGCCATTGATGATGATGTGGGTAATCCGAATCTTGAGGTAGAACTTGATTCACTTGGCTTGCTTTTTACACGCCTTATTGATGATAATGCTTGTCAGGATGACGCTGAAGCCAGCAATGCGGGTTTCGTTGAGGTAACCATTCTCTCTTCCGATTCAGAAATCCTGCCTTTGCCAAAATTTCGCCGGGCAAACCGGAAAATTAAATTTTCTCATCCTCTTGCTTATCTGGATTCCCAATTTCTTATGAAGACCCAGCAACACGAAGCTCGCCGCACAACCCGGCACAGTGGCCAGGTAGTTACCTCTGCCGGTTTACCAAACAGTCCGGTTCGAAAACGCCGCTCCGAGGTCTCCGACCTTTTTATTGATTTAAATCGTAAAGCGGGTTTCTTCCGTCAACCTCTTAATCCATCCGACTCCGATTATCAGGTCACTTCTCATTCATCATCTGGTGAATCGTCGGCCACCCAGCTACCACCTTTGAAAATAGTTGCTGGGTAAGTTAAACCGAACATATGCTTCCAGTATACTATGTAATGGCTTACACTTTTCCTTGACTTTTTATTTTTCTTTCAGGGCTAAACCGAAACCAAGCAAGAAGGCCCGCCTGGATAGAGCGGCTGAAGAAGATGTGGCCCCAGAACATGACCAAGCACCTGATCATGAAGTGTTTACTTGTGAAGATATCCCTAATGATCCTCCTCTACAAGACGACGTTATCCCTAAAGAAGGTCCTATTCATATTCCAGCCTCTGCTGATTCGCCTGCCAGCTCTGTCCAGATTGAGAAATCCCACACTCCTGCTGACAAATCGGCCGCGCCAACCCAAACCGGCGAGTCAAAAGATGATGATGTTGTGATTACCGGCGTAGGCCGCTCTGAACCTGGGAATCCTGCCACCCTTACCAGGCATACCATCAAAGAGGATTCTTCCCCTTTGAACAAAGGAAAATGGGATGTTGAATTAGAGACATACGCCACTCTGAATGCTCAAGATCTTCACTCTGGCTATTTAAACCGGCTTTACACTAGCCGTGACTATGAAGCTGGCTTGGTCAAAATGATGAGGGATAAATTTGAGGTAAATTCCTTCTTTCCTTTCTGCCATTGCATTCATCCTTGTAGCCCCCAAGGGCCGGTTTGTGACCTTGGTCAAACCGGGACTTGATCCTGAACATTCTTGAAATCCGTCGGCATAACCCTCGAGGGCCGGTCTAACTTAGCATAAGTAAACCAGGGCTCAAAAATAAAAAGCTGTCCTTAGAACATAACTTGATCAAATAGCCATTAGCCCCCAAGTGCCAAGTTGAATACTTGTATTGAGCTTGGGACTTTGTAATCTAGCAATATACAAAAAATTGAAGGTGCATTAGCCCCCAAGTATCAGGCATATAACTTTGTTATGTGGTTGATACTTCCATTTCTTGGATCGCCTGTGCAAAGCTTAAAATGCCATCTGTATGCAGGCTGAAGTGAAAATCAAGGAGGACCAGATTGCCGATTTGCAGGAGGCCCTAAAGACCCAGCAGGCTGAAACAGATAAGGCCAAGCAAGAATTAACCAGCGCTTTGAGCACTGCGGAACGGCCGAAAGAAAGCTTCAAGAAAGAGCGGGCTGACTGGGCCACTGAGAAGGCCGGTTTAACCAAAAGAACGGAAAATGCTGAAGCGGCCCTTAAACCGGTGGTGGATGAACTGACGGCCGTACAGCGGCAAATACACTCCATGACTGCTGCAATCTTTGGTAAGCTCCTTGTAATTTCTCTGATAAATTTGAACCTTCTGTATCGTAAATCCGGTTTGAGACCATTCCAATCTTGTTGTAGGCACACGCATTGGGCATTTAGGAAATGATGTGCGGAAGAAATTGAAAGTTGCCTACACCTTGGTGGAACAATTGTATACCGAAGCCCAACGAATCATCACCACAGCTTCTCACAACAATTCGGCACCCTCTTTAATCCAGGACACTCTTAACAAGTTGTCAATGCTTCCAGCCCGGATTGAGGAGCTGAAAAAATCCGCTGCCCGAACCGGAGCTATCAATGCCTTAATCCGGGCAAAGGCATGGGTGCCCGACTTTGATCCTGTGGAAGCAGCTCAAGGCTATCCCAGTCTGAAAGAAGATGGCTCTGAATTCAACGAAGAAGATTTAAGGGCCATAAACCGTGCAGTGCGCCCTCTGGCTTGCCAGCTAGCTGAAGAGGCAGATTTGACGCATTATCAAGCGCAATATAATAATCAAAACAAGCGAATGCCTGCCCCAACTGTTGAAGCGGAGAATCTGATTCCTCCAATCCGTAAGCACACTTACGCCCCTGATATTGAACCGTCTTCCCTGATCCATGAAGAGGCTGTTTTCCAAGCTTTAATGGGAATCGACTGGACCACTGTTGATTTCCAGCCAATGGGTAGAGACGAGGAAGCTGAAGCGGCGGAGGATGAGGAGCAGGCTTGAACCGGAAGCCGGTTTGAAGAGCTATTTGCAACATCCTTCCACAAAACAATGATTTTGTTTGAGCACCATGCCGCCTTGTAATAGGATAGTTAAAACTTCTGTCTAGAATATGCCTTCGTGGATAAGTACTGGAGCTTTTGCTTGAAAAACTTTAATTCATATTTCCTGCAATCAGAAAAATTTGAACTTCGGTGGCGGTTATACCGTCAGCCGGATTATGATCTTGATATGTGTATCAGTAATACAACAAATAGATGATACATAAATACCTGCCATGTTTGATCATAAAGCTGGCTTTAGCCAAGCCTGAAGCAGTGGTTTTATAAACCATTACCGTCAAAAAGGGAGAAAGTAGCGCTCGTACAGACCGTACTGACTTAATACGAGCCCCCTGGTTACTCCATGATGTTAACAGGGAAAAGGTAAACCAGGCAGACTCCTCCGAATTAAAAGGGGGATCAAAAATCATTGGCTGAACCGGAAAAAATATGCTTGTTGACATAAAGAAATCCAACAAAAGCAAAGAACGAACAAACCATGAAAACAACATGGAAGCAAAAGTAATGATAAAAACCATTTGCAAAAATATGCTATACTGAGTTGTTCATATGGTATTACCATGGTCGGACAGGATCAAGGCCCCCAATAGGAGTGACAATGATTCAAGTCAGCCAGGTCCCCAAATGACTCGTGGCATATATGCCAGATCAAGAGGCGTGGCAATGGTTCGGGCCCGACCATGCCCCCAAGTGATTTTGTGGCCTTAGGCCGACCAAGAGGCGTGACTGGTTCAGACTTGACCAAGTCCCCAAATGATCTGGTGGCTGTCGCCTATCAAAGGGTGTTCATTGGTTCGGACACGACCAAGGCCCCCAGTGATATATAAAAAACAAATGTCAAGGGGTAAACCGGAGGCCGCTTTAAACAGAACCACTCCGTGTAACCTCGCATGATGAGAAAGACAGAGACCCCGCTTTAGCTGAGGCTCCGGTTTGATATATCAAAGATAATATATACATTGTCATGATATGTACATAGATAGAGCCGATGGCTCAAGTATAGTAAGGCCGAAGATGAGCTATATTCCACGGCCTGTTGGTCTCCTCTTCTGATGTACGTGAGTCTTGATGTCCTCGAATATCAATCAGATAGTACGACCCGTTGTGCAAATTTTTGCTGACCATGAAAGGTCCCTCCCAAGGTGGGGATAACTTGTGCATATCCGTTTGATCTTGGATGAGTCGAAGCACCAAATCTCCTTCTTGAAAAGTTCTGGTTCTAACCCGGCGACTGTGATAGCGACAGAGATCTTGCTGGTAAATCGCCGAACGGGCAGCCGCTATATCACGCTCCTCGTCCAATAGTTCCAAAGCGTCTTGCTGTGCTGTCTCATTGTCTGCTTCAACATAGGCTGCCACACGAGGCGAATCGTGCCGGATGTCACTAGGGAGAACTGCCTCTGCTCCATAGACCATGAAAAATGGCGTGTATCCTGTGGACCGGTTTGGCGTAGTATTGATACTCCATAACACAGATGGTAGCTCTTCAACCCAACATCCTGGTGTTCTTTGCAACGGGACCAAAAGCCGGGGTTTGATGCCTCGCAAGATTTCCTGATTAGCTCGTTCTGCCTGTCCATTGGACTGGGGGTGTGCCCCTGACGACACGTCAAGTCGGATGTGCTCACGTTCACAGAACTCCTTCATAGCACCCTTGGATAAATTGGTACCATTGTCAGTAATGATACTGTGTGGAAAACCAAACCGGAAAATCACCTTCTTGATGAACTGCACCGCTGTTGCTGCATCACACTTGCTGACAGGCTCCGCTTCAACCCACTTGGTAAATTTGTCAACTGCCACCAAAAGGTGGGTTTTCTTATCCTTGGATCTTTTAAAAGGCCCAACCATATCCAGCCCCCAAGTTGCAAACGGCCATGTTATTGGGATCATCCTCAATTCTTGAGCCGACACATGAGCACGCCTTGAAAATTTCTGACATCCATCACACCGTTTAACCAAGTCCTCCGCATCAGCATGCGCTGTCAACCAGTAGAACCCGTGACGAAACGCCTTTGCCACCAGAGACTTTGAACCGGCGTGGTGCCCACAATCCCCTTCATGGATTTCTCTTAAGATTTCACAGCCTTCCTCAGGAGAAACACAACGTTGAAACGCCCCTGATACACTGCAATGATGTAATTCACCATTGACAATCGTCATAGACTTGGATCGCCGGACTATCTGCCTGGCCAGAATCTCATCCTCTGGTAACTCCCCCCGGTTCATGTACGCAAGATAAGGAACTGTCCAATCCGGAATAACATGCAGGGCTGCCACCAATTGAGCCTCCGGATCAGGGATAGCCAAATCCACCTCACCTGGGAGCTTGACTGACGGGTTGTGCAACACGTCCAAAAAGACGTTAGGCGGGACCGGTTTACGCTGAGAGCCCAACCGGCTTAAAGCATCCGCCGCTTCATTCTTCCGACGGTCCACATGATCCACTTGATAACCCTTGAAACAACCTGCAATATTATCCACTTCCCGATGATATGCAGCCATGAGCGGGTCCTTAGAATCCCAAGTGCCAGACACCTGTTGAGCCACTAGGTCCGAGTCACCAAAGCACTTAACCCGGCTTAAATTCATCTCTTTAGCCATCCGGAGACCATGGAGCAAGGCTTCGTACTCAGCTGCATTATTAGTACAAGGGAACATTAAGCGGAGAACATAGCAAAACTTATCACCTCGTGGGGAAGTTAATATGACCCCAGCCCCCGAGCCTTCCAATTGCCTGGATCCGTCAAAATGAATGGTCCAATATGTGTGATCCGGCTTCTCCTCTGGTGCTTGTAACTCCGTCCAATCATTGATCAAATCAACAAGTGCTTGAGACTTCACTACCGTCCGAGACACGTACTTCAGTCCGTGTGGCCCAAGCTCTATAGCCCACTTGGCAATTCGGCCAGTCGCCTCCCGATTCTGTATAATATCACCCAAGGGAGCTGAACTGACCACTGTGATGGGGTGCCCTTGAAAATACTGCTTCAACTTCCGACTAGCCAACAAAACACCATAGACCAGCTTCTGCCAATGCGGATACCTTTGCTTGGATTCAATAAGCACCTCGCAGATATAATAAACCGGCCGTTGAACCGGATATTCCTTGCCTGCCTCTTTGCGTTCCACCACAATAGCCATGCTAACTGCCCGAGCATTGGCCGCTACGTATAATAATAGTGGCTCCTTGTCGACCGGAGCTGCAAGAACAGGCGGATTGGCTAACTGCCGCTTCAGGTCCTCAAATGCCTCATCAGCAGCTGGACTCCAGACGAAATTGTCTGTCTTCCTCAGCATTTGGTACAAAGGGATAGCCTTCTCCCCGAGGCGGCTGATAAACCGGCTCAGCGCAGCGATTCGGCCCGCCAAACGCTGAACATCGTTGATACACTTCGGTTTAGCTAGGGATGCAATAGTCGTAATCTTCTCCGGATTAGCCTCAATTCCTCTGTTAGATACCAGGAAACCCAGTAACTTGCCTGCCGGAACACCAAAAACACACTTGGCCGGATTAAGCATCATCCTGTAAGCTCGCAAGTTGTCGAAGGTCTCCTTCAAATCATCCACCAACGTCTCCTTCTGTCTTGATTTTACTACAATATCATCCACATAGGCGTGCACATTGCGGCCGATCTGCTCATGCAAGCAATTCTGTACACACCGTTGATAGGTGGCTTGGGCACTCTTGAGCCCGAAGGGCATAGATACATAGCAGAAGGCTCCAAAGGGAGTAATAAATGCCGTTTTCTCCAGATCTTTAACCGCCATCTTAATCTGATGATATCCAGAGTATGCATCCAAAAAACTCAAACGCTCACAACCTGCCGTGGCATCAATGATCTGATCAATACGGGGGAGGGCAAAAGGATCTGCCGGACAGGCTTTGTTAAGATCTGTGTAATCCACACACATACGCCAAGTGCCGTTTTTCTTAAGAACCAGCACCGGATTAGCAAGCCACTCTGGATGGAACACCTCAATAATAAAACCAGCTGCTAAAAGCCTAGCCACTTCCTCTCCAATGGCTTTGCGTCTTTCTTCGTTAAACCGACGGAGGAACTGTTTCACCGGTTTATACTTAGGATCCACATTAAGAGTGTGCTCAGCGAGTTCCCTCGGTACACCTCGCATGTCAGACGGCTTCCATGCAAAAATGTCCCGATTCTCACGGATGAACTCGATGAGCGCGCTTTCCTATTTGGGATCCAGGTTGGCACTGATAGTGAACTGCTTGGACAAATCGCCGGGCACGAAGTCAACAAGCTTGGTCTCAGCTGCCGATTTGAACTTCAGATCTGAATCATGCTCTGTAGTTGGCTTCTTTAAAGGGGTCATATCCGCCGGATCAACATTGTCCTTATAATACCTCAACTCCTCCGTGGCACAGACTGACTCTGCATAAGCCGCATCACCCTCTTCACATTCCAAAGCGATCCTACGGTTCCCGTGAACTGTTATCGTCCCCTTGTAACCCGGCATCTTGAGCTGTAGATAGATATAACAAGGCCGCGCATGAACTTGGCATAAGCCGGCCGCCCAAACAAGGCGTGATACGGGCTCCGGATCTTCACCACTTCGAAGTTTAATTTTTCCGACCGAGAATCGTGCTCGTCCCCAAAAGCCACATCTAGAGCTATCTTGCCAACAGGATATGCAGATTTGCCTGGCACAACACCATGGAATACCGTATTCGACGGTCTGAGATCCTTGTCTGTTAGTCCCATGCGCCGGAATGTCTCATAGTATAGTATGTTAATACTGCTTCCTCCATCCATGAGCACCTTGGTGAACTTATAACCCCCCACCTGAGGGTCCACTACTAATGCTAACTGGCCCGGATTATCAACCCGGGGCGGGTGATCTTCTCTGCTCCACACGATGGGTTGCTCTGACCAGCGTAAGTAACATGGTAAGGCCGGTTCAACAGAATTCACCGCTCGCTTGTGGAGTTTTCGGTCGCGCTTATCCAAGCCAGTTGTGAAGACATGGTATTGCCCATTGCTCAACTGCTTTGGCTGGCTCTGATAACCTGACTGCTGCTGCTGCTGCTGCTGCTGCTGCTGCTGCTGGCCATTCTGATTATTCTGGCTATTGTGACCGCCCTGATTGAAACCTAAACCGGAAGCTCCATCGTGACCCGGGCCGTGTAAACCGGATCCTGAACCGCCACCTGACCCATGGTCATACCGGAAGGCATTAGAGTTTTTAAACTCCCGCATAATATAACAATCCTTCCAAAGGTGGTTAGCCGGTGTCTCCTTCGTCCCGTGCTTTGGGCAAGGCTGATTCAACAAATAATTCAAATGGCTTGCGTTAGGATTGGGGGCCCCATTACGATCTGCCGCTTTACCTCTGCGCCGCTGCCCCCTATCCTGTGCATTAGCGTTGGCCACAAAATCCATGCTACCCTCCGCCTTGCGTTTGCCTCCGTTTCCATGACCCGCCGGTTTGTACTGCTGCTGTTTAGAGTTGCTATTCTTCCTTCCCTTCCCTGTTTCATCATCATCAGGTTCGGGATCCTTGGTACTGTCCGAATCGGCATACTTTACTAAAGCAGCCATGAGGGTTCCCATGTCATTACAGAATTGCTTCATGCGTCCCAATTTCAATTTTAGAGGCTCAAACCGGCAGTTGCCTTCCAGAGTTAAGATCGCAGAGTCAGCATTAATCCTGTCAGATGAGTGCAAAATTTCTGAAACGCGGCGCACCCAACGGGTCATTGATTCTCCTTCCTCCTGGACACAAGCCGCCAGGTCTACTATGGACTTGGGCTGCTTACATGTATCCTTAAAATTCTGTATAAACCGGGCCCGCAACTGGGCCCATGAGCTGATAGAATTGGGTGGCAGGCTCTTTAACCAAGTACGAGCCGTGCCCTCAAGCATCATGGTGAAGTATTTTGCACATGCGGCCTCATCCACGTCCAGCATCTCCATGGCCATCTCATAACTCTCTACCCATGCTTCAGGGGGTAAATCAGCGGTGTAATTCGGCACCTTGCGTGGACCCTTCAAATCTTTGGGCAGGCGCACATTACGTAAAGCTGGGATTAAGCAAGGCACTCCCAAAGCGGATGTGATCCCTGGTCCGGCAAAGGTTGTAGAATGAACCGGTGTAAATTGGCCCGCATTATCCTGTGCTGCTAACTCGGCCTCCCTTTGTGCCCGGGCCCGGTCCACCACATCCTGAGCATCTCCAACACCACCTGCCGGGTCATTAGCACGGGCCGCTTCACGGCCTCGCGCATTGCTTGATATGGCCGGTTCCTCCATGCGCCTGCTATAGCTCCGGCTCGGACGGGGCGTAGAATGAATCCGATCACGGCTATATGAGTATGCCTCCTGCTGAATCAGCGCAGTCCGGAGAAGCTCCTTAACCCGGCGTGTCTCTATCGCTTGCGGAGAATCCCCTTCGACTGGGATGGCCTCTAACCGTGCAGCGGCCGCAACAAGGTTGTCCATAGGATTAGAATAATAACCTGGGGGCGTCTGGACCGGCGGAAAATTCATAATGTTCTGCTGAGGGGGTTCCATCAGGCGAGGTTGGACCGGCTCCCCTGGTCCTGGTGCCTCGATCCGGTTTGTCTCCGGGTACTGCGGCGGATTACTGGGCCCAGCCCCTAGAG
Source organism: Triticum dicoccoides (assembly GCF_002162155.2). Lineage (NCBI taxonomy): Eukaryota > Viridiplantae > Streptophyta > Magnoliopsida > Poales > Poaceae > Triticum > Triticum dicoccoides. The sequence continues at coordinate 87,061,581 of NC_041385.1, forward strand.
TGTGAAAGAGATTTCGGGGCTCAAACCCTGACGGCAGGCGTGATCTGTGCTTCCGCTTCAAAACCTCCTGTGATGCGTTCTGTTCAAGCATGAGTTTATAGGCCTGGGCGTCCAAAGCGGCCCGTTCTGCAGTCATCCTGTCTTTTTCTGCTGCCAGATCCGCTTTGGCTTGCACGATCTGCTCTTTCACTTTGCGATTTCTGCATTATGGGCCTCCTGATCGGCCGGATTGTCCTCTGCCATAAGCGCGGCTAGTGCATCAAACAGATCAGTTAGAACTTGAACCGGCGGGCGCACAAGGCCTCCTGCCCCTGCTGCGGCTGCCGCTGCTGATCCAGAGAGCATTGCTGCGGCGGTCGAAGAGTGATTCGCCGCCTGTGTGCCGGCCATGAATATTCCAACCCGGTTGACCTGGCCCGGGGGGTCCGGAATACTGTCGCCATCGGAACAGCCCCTAATCTGGTCGTCTTGCAACTGGTATAGCGATTCGGTCTCTCCGGTCGAGGACTCGTTATCAGAATAGACGACGGTCTCATTACCGTGTTCTGACTCGTCCTCACGCTCACCTTCGTGGACGACTCCAACGAAGACACGCTTCACGGCCGGTTTAACCCGGGTAGATCTCGCACGCTGAGCCGTCTCGATGAGGTTGGTGCAGATGTCCGGCTCAGGCCCAGGCTCACCGATTTTGCCAATGAAAACGTGTATGCCACCAAAGGGGACCCGGTACCCGTACTCGATTGACTCGGCCTCGGGACCCCATCCTGCGTCGTCGATGTAGATCCTGCCCCGACGACTCTTGGTCATCCGGCCCACAACATAGCCTTCGAGTCCCTTGAGCTTGCCCTCCAAGATCGTCAAACCATCGTGCAATAGCCCCACGGTGGGCACCAACTGTCGTGGATTTGTCATGGCAGATGTCCTAGCGAAAGGACTTAGTCGTGGAGCCATCGCTACGAGTTTACTTGAAGGGGTTAAAGCGGACACAAGGACACGAGGATTTTATACTAGTTCGGCCCCTTCGATGAAGGTAAAAGCCTACGTCTAGTTGTGATGGAATTGATATGATCTCGATGGCTAGGGAGCAAACAAGCTTCGCCTAGGCTCGAGTTGTGGTTGTCTGTCCTGAACCGCCACCGGGTCGTCCCCTTATATACACGGGTGACGCCCGTCGGTCCATAGAGTCCTAACCGGTTCATACTCGTATTCCGATTGGTATCTCTCTATTCCTTACTTACAATACAAGCCATACATCAGGCCGGTTCACGGCTACATGTTCTAACCGACTACAGCCCTTGGGCCTTCATCTGTTTATGCCACTAAGGAAGTTAACCCGGCCCAAGTAGGCCGGTTTATGCCTAGTGGTAATATCCCCAACAAGCAATGTTCTCTTTGGTTCGAATACGACCTATGTTTGAACAAGAAGCCCCCTAGTGATCATGAGGTTTAATGGCTAGATTCAAATACGATCATTAGCCGGACCAAGAGGGTTAAGCTAGATTCGAATACGATCAGCCCCCAATTGATCATTTGGAATTATAATGATGAAGATATATGATTATTAAGGAAGAAAAGGACAGAGGTCCTGCTTTATTACTTATCATAATATATACATCGTCCAAATATGTACATCATGAGAGTCGGTGGCTCAAGTGTAGTAAGACCGAAGATGAGTGATATTCCACGGCCAGCGGGTCTCTTCCTCCGACTTATGTGAGTCTTTGTGCTCTCGAACATCGATAAGGTAGTATGACCCATTGTTTAAGTTCTTGCTGACCATAAAAGGCCCTTCCCAAGGTGGGGACAACTTGTGTGCATCAGTTTGATCCTGGATGAGCCAGAGCACCAAATCGGCTTCTTGAAAGGTTCTAGACTTAAGCCGATGGCTGTGATAACGGTGTAGGTCCTGTTGGTAAATCGCCGAGCAGGCTGCTGCCAAATCACGCTTTTCATCTAACAGGTCAAGTGCATCCTGACGGGCTTGTTCGTTATCATCTTCAACGTAAGCCACCACGCGGGGCGAGTCATGACGGATGTCACTAGGTAGAACCGCCTCTGCTCCGTAAACCATGAAGAAAGGCGTGTAACCCGTAGACCGGTTGGGGGTAGTATTGATGCTCCATATCACAGAAGGTAACTCCTCCACCCAACAACCCAGCATCTGTTGCAGAAGAACCATAAGCCAGGGTTCGATGCCCTTCAAGATTTCCTGATTGGCTCTTTCAGCTTGACCATTGGATTGAGGGTGAGCCACTGGTGAAACATCAAGCCGGATATGCTCACGTTGACAGAATTCCTCCATGACACCCTTGGACAGATTAGTACCATTGTCAGTTATAATGCTGTGTGGAAAGCCAAAACGAAAGATCACCTTTTTCAGGAATTGAACCTCTGTGGCTGCATCACACTTACTAACTGGCTCTGCCTCAACCCACTTTGTGAATTTGTCAACCGCCATCAAGAGGTGTTTTTTTATCTTTGGACCTTTTGAAAGGCCCAACCATGTCAAGTCCCCAGACTGCAAATGGCCAAGTAATTGGGATCATCCTCAATTCTTGAGCCGGCACGTGAGCTCGTCGTGAGAAATTCTGACAACCGTCACATTTACTGACCAGATCCCCTGCATCAGCGTGAGCCGTCAGCAAAGAAAATCCATGACGAAAAGCCTTAGCCACAAGGGACTTTGAACCGGCATGATGGCCACAATCTCCTTCATGAATCTCACGAAGAATTTCTTGACCTTCCTCAGGAGAGACACAGCGTTGAAACGCCCTAGTGACACTGCGATGATGCAACTCGCCATTGGCAATTATCATTGACTTGGACCGCCGGATTATCTGCCTCGCCAAGGATTCATCCTCAGGCAACTCGCCCCGGGTCATGTAAGCCAAATATGGCACTGTCCAATCTGGGATGACGTGAAGAGCCGCCACCAATTGCGCTTCTGGGTCAGGAATAGCCAAGTCTTCTTCTATAGGAAACTTGACAGAAGGGCTATGCAGAATATCACAGAAGGTATTAGGCGGCACCGGCTTATGCTGAGACCCCAGCTGGCTTAAAGCATCAGCTGCCTCATTCTTTCTGTGATCAATGTGCTCCACCTGGTAACCCTTGAAGTGTCCAGCAACAGCATCAATTTCACGGCGATAAGCCGCCATGAGGGGATCCTTAGAATCCCACTTGCCTGAAACTTGCTGAGCCACCAGATCTGAGTCGCCAAAGAACCTTACCCGGCTCAAGCTCATCTCATTAGCCATCCGAAGACCATGGAGCAAGGCCTCATACTCAGCTGCATTGTTAGTACAAGGAAACATCAACCTTAGCACATAACAAAATTTATCACCTCGAGGGGAAGCTAAAACAACTCCAGCCCCCGAGCCCTCCAATTGCTTGGACCCATCAAAATGAATAGTCCAATATGTATTGTCCGGCTTTTCTTCAGGCATCTGCAGCTCCGCTGAAAGTGCAACTATCCCTAGGTGGTTTTGGTAGTTCATAACAGCATATAGCTCATTGAGCTAATGCTATTCCAAGACTATTATTTCAGGAAAGCTCAATGAATGGCATGGCATGGCTGATGAAAGTGGATCCCTCAAAATATCAAGGACAAAGGATTGGCTCAAGCTCAAAAGCTCAAGACTCTTCATTTTACATTTTAGTGATCCAAGATCACATTGAGACTATAGGAAAATCCAATACTATCAAGGAGGGATGAGATGTTGCTTAATGAGCCTCTTGCTTCATGTGCTTAGTGATATGCTCCAAATACCCTCAACTACTTTCTCGCATCCTCATATGACCTAAACCTAAAGTCAAACTCGGCCCTACCGATTCTTTCTATCCGGCGCCACCGAGTTCAAATGTAATAGCCACTCCCACAAACCCTAGGCAAATCAGTCTCACCGATAGGGATCTCGGTCTCACCGAGATGGGATTGTAATCTCTCTGTTTCCCTTTGTAACGTTTCAGTCTAACTGAAGTGAGCGATCGGTCCCACCGAGATTGCAATGTAAACTCTCTGTTTCCCTTTCGTAACTTTTTGGTCTCACCGAAAGAGCGAATCGGTCCCACCGAGTTTACCTGACCAACTCTCCGGTTAGCTAATTACCAGATTCGGTCTCACCGAGTTTGTGTAATCGGTCTCACCGAGATTACATTATGCCCTAACCCTAATCATATCAGTCCTACCGAGTTGCATGTCGGTCCCACCGAAAACCCTAACGGTCACTAGGTTTATTAAATCGGTCCGACTGAGTTCATCAATTCGGTCCCACCAAGATTGGTAAATTGTGTGTAATGGTTAGATTTTGTGTGGAGGCTATATATACCCCTCCACCTCCTCCTCATTCGAGGAGAGACCATCAGAACAAACCTACACTTCCAACTTACCAGTTCTGAGAGAGAACCACCTACTCATGTGTTGAGGCCAAGATATTCCATTCCTACCATATGAATCTTGATCTCTAGCCTTCCCCAAGTTGCTTTCCACTCAAATATTCTTTCCACCAGATCCAAATCCTATGAGAGAGAGTTGATTGTTGGGGACACTATCATTTCAAGCACAAGAGCAAGGAGTTCATCATCAACGCACCATTTGTTACTTCTTGGAGAGTGGTGTCTCCTAGATTGGCTAGGATTCACTTGGGAGCCTCCGACAAGATTGTGTAGTTGAACCAAGGAGTTTGTAAGGGCAAGGAGATCGTCTACTTCGTGAAGATCTACCGCTAGTGAGGCAAGTCCTTCGTGGGCGACGGTCGTGGTGGGATATACAAGGTTGCTTCTTTGTGGACCCTTCGTGGGTGGAGCCCTCCGTGGACTCGCGCAACCGTTACCCTTCGTGGGTTGAAGTATCCATCAACGTGGATGTATGATAGCACCACCTATTGGAACCACGACAAAAACATCTGTGTCTCCAATTGCGTTTGAATCCTCCAAACCCTTCCCTTTACTTTCTTGCAAGTTGCATGCTTTAATTTCCGCTGCATATATACTCTTTGCATGCTTGCTTGAATTGCGTGAAGATTGCTTGACTTGTTCAAAGATAGCTAAAATCTGCCAAAGCCTAAAATTGGGAAAAGGTTAAGTTTTTAATTGGTCAAGTAGTCTAATCACCCTCCCTCTATACATACTTCAAAGTCCTACAAGTGGTATCAGAGCTTTGGTCTCCATTTGCTTTGATTTCCATAGCTTTTGGTGGTCATAGCCTTGGTTTCACAACCTAGGAGAGTATGGCATCTAGAGAGGGAAATTATCACCGTAGAGGTCCTTACTTTGATGGCACTAATTTTGCTAGTTGGAAACATAAGATGAAAATGCATATTCTCGGACATAACCCCGCTGTTTGGGCTATTGTTTGTATTGGCTTGCAAGGTGAATTCTTTGATGGGAGAGAACCAAATCGTGAAGCTAGTGCGGATGAATTGAAGATGCTGCAATACAACGCTCAAGCTTGTGATATCCTCTTCAATGGTTTATGCCCTGAAGAATTCAACAAAATCAGCCGTCTTGAGAATGCAAAGGAAATTTGGGATACTTTGATTGATATGCATGAAGGTACCGACTCCGTCAAGGGATCCAAGTTGGATGTGCTCCAAAGTCAGCTTGACAAGTTCAAAATGAAAGATGGTGAAGGTGTCGCTGAAATGTACTCCAGGCTTGCTCTTATCACAAATGAGATTGCCGGCTTAGGAAGTGAAGAGATGACCGACAGATTCATCATCAAGAAGATCCTAAGAGCACTGGATGGAAAATATGATACCGTGTGCACATTGATTCAAATGATGCCCAATTACAAGAATCTCAAGCCAACGGAAGTCATTGGTAGAATTGTTGCTCATGAGATGTCACTCAAGGATAAGGAGGAACTTCACAACAAGTCAAGTGGTGCTTACAAAGCCTCATGTGAACCTCCTACATCATCAAGTGAGAAACAAACCTTCAATGAAGAATTGAGCTTAATGGTGAAGAACTTCAACAAATTCTACAAGAGTAGAAGCAAAGAAAGAAGCTCTAAGTCAAGGTCCTAGAATGACAAAAGATCTTCCAGTCGAGAGCGCAATTGCTACAATTGTGGGAGACCCGGACACTATTCCAATGAGTGTACGGCACCCTACAAAAGAAGAGAAGATTCTCCTAAGAGAAGAAGTAGAAGAGAAGAATCACCACCAAGAGAGAGAAGGAGTAGAGATGATCGTTATGAACGAAGAACATCCCGGAGAAGCAAGGATTTGGAAATGAAGGACAAGTCATCAAAGAGCCACACAAAACGAAGACATGAAGCTCTTGTTGGTGAATGGGTATACGGTTCCGACTCTGAACATCACTCCGAGAGAAGCTATCACTCCGACTCTGAATATACTCAAGATGAAGGTGTTGCTGGTCTAGCACTTGTGTCAACCAACTCCTACGACATATTTGACTCACCAAATGAAGGAATTGGAAGATGTTTCATGGCTATAGGCCCTAAGGTAACTCATCCTGAGTATGTTGATTTCAATAGTGATGAAGATGACTTGTTAGGTGATGATGATTTACTTATTGACAACTCCAGTGATGAATACTATGATGAAACGTCAATTAATCATGCTAGTCAAGATAAAACGAATGACAATGATAAGGAGAAGATTGAGCTTCTAACTAAAGAACTAAACACTCCTAAGTTAGCTCATGAAACTATCTTCGAAAATCATCGAGAACTTTTAAGGGCTCATGAGAAGTTATGCTTTGAAAATCTCAATCTTGACCAAGAGCATGAGTTCTTAAAAGCAATCAATGATGATCTTCGCAAGAAAAGTTCTTCTTATATTGCCAAGCGTTTACTCTTATCTACTTACATGCCTCAAGTCAAGTCTAGTAACAAGAACAAGAAAGATTCTTCCTCTAGTAGTAGCAATAAAAATGCTAAATCCAATATTGTTGCTTCTAGTAGTTTTCTTGATTCCACTAATGATTCTCTTAGCCAAGTTACACTTGAGCAAGAAAATAGCTTATTGAAGGGAATTATAGAGAAAGGTGTATACAAGAGCCTTGCCGGGAGTAAGCAATTCGAGGAAATTGTACGCAAGCAAGGAAGGCACCGGAAGAATCAAGGTGTTGGTTTTGAACGAAAGTTCAATGCCAATGGAGTTGAGTGGGAAGAAGATCAATACCCCAAGACGAAGTTTGTTCCTCAACAAGAGAAGTATGATCCTACTTCCTTCAAGGGAACACAAGCACAAGATGATCTTCCACCACAAGACCATAAGAACAAAGGCAAGGACAAGCTTCAAGAGGAGATTGATGCATTTGAAGAAGCACCTAAGTCCTTGGTCAAGTGGGTTCCCAAGACTACGTCAAGTTCTACTTCATCAAGCACAACTAATACACCAAGGATTCCCATCAAGATGATGTGGATCCCGAAGAAGAAGAACTAGAGAGTTCTTGAGAGTGACTCCGCCAACATTTTTCACTCATATCATTATGGCAAGGAAAAGTGCAACCATCTTCCATATCTTGCACTAGTTCAAGGAGTCGCAAACCCTCATGTTGGTAAGGCAAGGGACAAGGTAACCTAATGATTTCATGGACACCATTTTGTGTGTCCATCACTCTATGTATGTGGATATTCTTGTTTGTTCCTTGTGGGACTAACCCTTGTAGGTATTGAAAGTGCAACTCACTCCAAAGGATTGCTCCAAAAGATCTACATCAACATTGAGCATCCACATCTTCAACACCTACATGAAGTCATCATCGACAAAACCCAAGGTTAGTTTATCCCTCTAAGGGGGGGATCTCACATCTAGGGGGAGCTTAACTCTAAGAATTGAGTCAAAGCAACTCAAATGATGTGAACACATAAATGCTTTATGTAAAAGTGGTAACCCCACTTGAGCTTAAACGATGAGTATGACCTATGATCAAATGTTCTCATTTGACTTCTAAGTCAATATACTCATATATAGATGACCTAGTCATCGCCAATTGCTTAATAGATGCTAGAATTGGTTGTGCATGCTTTGTCACATATTTCATTTGTCATTCTATTGTGTGAGCATGTTGGAAGCATATTTTACTCATTCAAGGGCATCCACTTGTTGTTTGGATTAATTGGCTTCTTTTTCTTTGGCCAAGTGGACAGACAAGAATGCCTAGGAACCTTCTCTAGCTATCTATGCTTTTCTCGTCTCAAAATCTATTCATGCTACATCACAAAATTTGATCAAGTCAGATTCGAACCACTTTGTGTCAGGAGCACTCGGAGTCCCCGATTTGTCATAGACTTAAACTTCCAAAACTTCTTTCTGATTCTCGGTCTGATCGATTCCTCCATTTCGGTCCTACCGAGATCACTAAGCCAATCAAGGTTTTCAATCTCGGTGCAACCGGTTTGAACTTTTTGGTCACACCGAGTTGCTGTAACTGTTAACAGTTATGCATCTCGGTGCCACCGAGTTGTTCCACCTGGTCACACCGACAGTGTCGGGCTATATATACTCACGGGCAAATTTTGGAAAACTTTCTCCAAAACTCCTCGCCCGCGCATAGCTCGCTCTGCCTACTAGGTCTACAGATCGTCGACTTCGTCGCCAGCGGCCTCCTGTCGCTGGTCTCCGCCGCCGTCAACGGAATTCTTCTCCGTCGTTGCCGCCGTAGCAAGATCATCGCCAAGCTAGGGTATAAACTCGATCACACTGCTATCCTCTTCTGATTCTTAGCACATTGTGTTCGTAATGCATCTTGCCACGATTGAAACACTCCTATCCAGTCAATACAATCCTTAGAATAGATGCGATTTGAAAATTTAGGGTTAGGTTTCCGCCGAAACCATCTCGGACCCACCAAGTTGAAAAACTCGGTCCCACCGATTTGGCTAACGCCATTGCACTAGTAAGTCTCGGTCTGACCGAGAATTACAAACCGGTGTGACCGATTTTAGAACTTTGTGAAACCCTTGCAGTCTCGGTGCCACCAAATTGTGACTCGGTCTGACCGAGTTCACTAGTTTAGGTTCCAAAACTGCTTCGGTATCACCGAGTTTGAAAATTGGTAGATCTGAAATGCTTTCTGTGGAAAACTAAAACTAAGTTTTTTGAATCATTCTTTTGCAAAAATCTCTGCATTTTGTGATGCTCATCCATCCTATCTCATCTATAACTATTCACAGGGTCAGCAGTCTGAGTTTGCAGCATGTCAGACCAAAGTGATAGTCAGAACAAGTCAGAAGAGAAGATTCACATGAGTGAGGGCACTAGTCCCTCCAGTTCCTCAGATGAAGGCAGCAGAAGTACTCCTAGCAATTTGCCCAAAGCAGCCACAAGAGCAAGAAGGAAGAGAACCTCAGACTCAGAGGATGAGGACTATGTGGCAGCTGAAGATGAGGCTACTTCCAAGAAGGTAGTGCTCAAAAAGGAGTATGGCTCAGCAAAGACCACAAAGCCTGGACTTAATAGGAAGGTTCCTGCCAAGAGGACACCTATGCTGAAGGTCAGAGGATCAACACAAGAACCTGAAAAGCCTGATCCCAAAGAGCCAGCTGCAAAAGGAAAGAAAAGGAAGGAAAGGGTCAAAAAGACCAGGGCCAGAGTTGTTGGTCGACCTTCCATGATGGAAGAGGAAGAAGAGGTTGTTGCACCAGCACCCAAGGCACAAAAGCTAATGGGTGATGCCATAAACTCAGGGGCTGCAACATCAAAGCCCAAAGAAGCACCCAAAGTTGCCCCCAAGCCCAAGATTGCACCAAAGAGGAATACCAGGAGTATACCAGTAGCTGAGAAGAACAAGGCCCCAGTGCCTGAAGTTGATGCTGAGGAAGATGAAGAAGGGCAGATCTTAAGGAAGCTCAAACCCAAGATTCCAGACCACAGTGATGCTCATCCTATGGCTGAGAACATGAAGATCAGGAGAGACTCAGGGTTGAGGCTATGGAGAATGTCAGATCCATATGCCATCAGGAGAAGGACTGCTGTTGATTACAGGTTCCATACAAAGGAACGGCAGAACTTCTATGAGACCATCTTATTGGACAAGAAGCCCATAGTTTGTGATATGAGGTGGGTCGACTGGAACTACATGAAAGAAAATGAAGAACACTATCCTGGAGTGCAAGACAGTTTCATTGCATGTGGAGTTGCAGATTTTGTTGGGCCGAAGCTCACCAACTGGAATGATGAGCTCATTATGCAATTCTACTCCATAGCACATTTCTATCCAGATGGGAGGATAGTTTGGATGTCTGAAGGTACAAGGTACCAGTCAACCGTTCAGGAATGGGCTAATCTGATCAATGCCCCAAAGGAGAGTGAAGATGACTTGGACGTTTATGCCAAGAAGAAAATGGATCATAACTCAATGTCACAGATGTACAAGGAGATCCTGATGATGCACTTGAGACCTTCAAGTTTGGATCAGTTCATTTTCTTCTATCAGGGCTGCCAACGATCAACTGGATCTTAAGGCACACTCTTTTGCCCAAGTCAGGTGACAACAACATGATTAGAGGGCATGCAATTAACTTGCTTCACATTTTTTATGTGCCCCAGAAATTCAAGGTCATGAGCCTCATAGTTGAGACTATCAAGAGGATAGCAGCAGACCAAAAGAGGATTTGTGGATATGCCCCACAGATTCAGGAGTTGATTAACTCAAAGATGGGCACAGGAAAATATCTGTTGGATAAAGAACACTTTGCTCTCTATCCAGACTTTGAGGACAATCAAGTTGTCATGAATGAGAATGAACCATCATCAGTACAAGCCCAAGAGAAAAAGGAAAAGGCAAGGAAATAGAAGGCTGCCAAGATGCCAACTCAAGAGGAGGCATTTGAGTACTTTTTGAAGAACAAGCAGGACCAGCTTGGTTACTTGATAGCATCAACACTGAGGATTGAGAAGGGGTTGTCCACCCTAACTCTAAACCAGGAGAGTCTGGAAAGAATCATGGAACAAAAATTCTATGATCTAGATGTCAAAGTAACTGAGATTCAGTCAGTTGTGGAGCAGCTTCAGGATGACATGCAGGAGAGGAAGGGCAAGACAACCACTGATGCATTTGCCAGAGTGCCTCGAGCTCAGAGGTCGGCTGCAGTGCATGTGACAGACACTAGAGCCACATCATCTGCACCAGCTACAGCTCCTACAGCTCCAGTGCAACCAGCTCCAATAGCAACTCCTCCAGCTCCATCCACATCTACTAAAGTCTTCGTCCAAGGAGCCATCGCTACACCACCACCTGAAGATCAAGCTTGAGAGTAGATCTAGCACTATGCATTTTCTATGAACTTTTTGGTAACTTGTTGCCAAAGGGGGAGAAAAATGTATAGATCATAGGCTTCGAGAGAGAGAGTGTTGCTTTTGCTCTCTCTTGCTTTGGTGGTTAAACTTTGTTTTCTTTTGATTGCTTGAGATACTATGCTATTACCTGTGAGACATTGATGATCATGTGTTTGATCATAAGCTACACTTATGCTTGTTATATGTTATTATCTTACTTATCCTTATATGATCATTCACTTTGCTTGGTGATGAGTGCATGTATTCAATCTTTATTATTTTGAGCGCTCCACCAAGATGTATGTGACATGGAAGAGTAGCCCATGAGCCTAATTCCTTGTGCATTTGCAGTCCAAAGCAAATCTTAAACTATGCAAAATTTAGGGGGAGCTGTTGCTTATCACATACTTCTCAAAGCGACGATATTTTTCAATCTTATTATCATTTGTCGAAGCTTTGATCTATATGTTGTCATCAATTACCAAAAAGGGGGAGATTGAAAGTGCAACTATCCCTAGGTGGTTTTGGTAATTCATAACAACATATAGCTCATTGAGCTAATGCTATTCCAAGACTATTATTTCAGGAAAGCTCAATGAATGGCATGGCATGGATGATGAAAGTGGATCCCTCAAAATATCAAGGACAAAGGATTGGCTCAAACTCAAAAGCTCAAGAATCTTCATTTTACATTTTAGTGATCCAAGATCACATTGAGTCTATAGGAAAAGACAATACTATCAAGGAGGGACGAGGTGTTGCTTAATGAGCCTCTTGCTTCATGTGCTTAGTGATATGCTCCAAATACCCTCAACTACTTCCTCACATCCTCATATGACCTAAACCTAAAGTCAAACTTGGCCCTACCGATTCTTTCTATCCGGCGCCACCGAGTTCAAATGTCATAGCCACTGCCACAAACCCTAGGCAAATCGGTCTCACCGATAGGGATCTCGGTCTCACCGAGATGGGATTGTAACCTCTCTGTTTCCCTTCGTAACGTTTCGGTCTAACCGAAGTGAGCGATCGGTCCCATCAAGATTGCAATGTAAACTCTCTGTTTCCCTTTTGTAACTTTTCGGTCTCACCGAGAGAGAGAATCGGTCCCACCGAGTTTACCTGACCAACTCTCTGGTTAGCTAATTACCAGATTCGGTCTCACCGAGTTTGTGTAATCGGTCTCACCGAGATTACATTATGCCCTAACGCTAATCATATCGGTCCTACCGAGTTGCATGTCGGTCCCACCGAAAACCCTAACGGTCACTAGGTTTACTAAATCGGTCCGACCGAGTTCATCAATTCGGTCCCACCGAGATTGTTAAATTGTGTGTAATGGTTAGATTTTGTGTGGAGGCTATATATACCCCTCCACCTCCTCTTCATTCGAGGAGAGAGCCATCAGAACAAACCTACACTTCCAACTTACCAGTTCTGAGAGAGAACCACCTACTCATGTGTTGAGGCCAAGATATTCCATTCCTACCATATGAATCTCTATCTCTAGCCTTCCCCATGTTGATTTCCACTCAAATCTTCTTTCCACCAGATCCAAATCCTATGAGAGAGAGTTGAGTGTTGGGGAGACTATCATTTGAAGCACAAGAGCAAGGAGTTCATCATCAACGCACCATTTGTCACTTCTTGGAGAGTGGTGTCTCCTAGATTGGCTAGGTGTCACTTGGGAGCCTCCAACAAGATTGTGGAGTTCAACCAAGGAGTTTGTAAGGGCAAGGAGATCGCCTACTTCGTGAAGATCTACCGCTAGTGAGGCAAGTCCTTCATGGGCCACAGTCGTGGCGGGATAGACAAGGTTGCTTCTTCGAGGACCCTCCGTGGGTGGAGCCCTCCGTGGACTCGCGCAACCGTTACCCTTCATGGGTCGAAGTCTCCATCAATGTGGATGTACGATAGCACCACCTATCGGAACCATGACAAAAACATCCATGTCTCCAATTGCGTTTGAATCCTCCAAACCCTTCCCTTTACTTTCTTGCAAGTTGCATGCTTTATTTTCCGCTGCCTATATACTCTTTGCATGCCTGCTTGAATTGCGTGAAGATTGCTTGACTTGTTCAAAGATAGCTAAAATCTGCCAAAGCGTAAAATTGGGAAAAGGTTAAGTTTTTAATTGGTCAAGTAGTCTAATCACCCCCCCCTCTAGACATACTTCAAGGTCCTACAAGTGGTATCAGAGCTTTGGTCTCCATTTGCTTTGATTTCCATAGCTTTTGGTGGTCATAGCCTTGGTTTCACAACCTAGGAGAGTATGGCGTCTAGCGAGGGAAATTATCACTGTAGAGGTCCTTACTTTGATGGCACTAATTTTGCTAGTTGGAAGCATAAGATGAAAATGCATATTCTCGAACATAACCCCGCCGTTTGGGCTATTGTTTGTATTGGCTTGCAAGGTGAATTCTTTGATGGGAGAGAACCAAACCGTGAAGCTAGTGCGGATGAATTGAAGATGCTGCAATATAACGCTCAAGCTTGTGATATCCTCTTCAGTGGTTTATGCCCTGAAGAATTCAACAAAATCAGCCGTCTTGAGAATGCAAAGGAAATTTGGGATACTTTGATTGATATGCATGAAGGTACCGACTCCGTGAAGGAATCCAAGTTGGATGTGCTCCAAAGTCAGCTTGACAAGTTCAAAATGAAGGATGGTGAAGGTGTCGCTGAAATATACTCTAGGCTTGCTCTTATCACAAATGAGATTGCCGGCTTAGGAAGTGAAGAGATGACCAACAGATTCATCATCAAGAAGATCCTAAGAGCACTGGAAGGAAAATATGATACCGTGTGCACATTGATTCAAATGATGCCCAATTACAAGAATCTCAAGCCAACGGAAGTCATTGGTAGAATTGTTGCTCATGAGATGTCACTCAAGGATAAGGAGGAACTTCACAACAAGTCAAGTGGTGCTTACAAAGCCTCATGTGAAACTCCTACATCATCAAGTGAGAAATAAACCTTCAATGAAGAATTGAGCTTAATGGTGAAGAACTTCAACAAATTCTACAAGAGTAGAAGCAAAGAAAGAAGCTCTAAGTCAAGGTCCTACAATGACAAAAGATCTTCCAGTCGAGAGCGCAATTGCTACAATTGTGGGAGACCCGGACACTATTCCAATGAGTGTATGGCACCCTACAAAAGAAGAGAAGATTCTTAAGCATGAGCACCGGGTTAGTCCACCACTCTGGATGAAAAACTTCAATAATAAACCCGGCCGCTAGGAGCCAGGCCACTTCCTCACTAGTGGCTTTACGCCTCTCCTCATTGAACCGCCGAATAAACTGTTTGACCGGCTTAAATTTTGGATCAATATTGAGAGTGTGCTCATCAAGTTCTCTCGATACACCTGGCATGTCAGAAGGTTTCCATGCAAAGATGTCCCGGTTATCACGGATGAACTCGATGAGCGCGCTTTCCTATTTGGGATCCACATTAGCACTGATACTGAATTGCTTAGATGAATCACCAGGAACAAAATCAACTAGCTTGGTGTCGTCGGCCAACTTAAACTTCATCACTGGTTCATGCTTTGTGGTGGGCTTCTTCATAGACGTCATGTACGCCGGGTCAACATTGTCCTTGTAAAACTCCAACTCTTCTGCTGCACAGACCGACTCAGCATAAGCCGCGTCGCCTTCTTCACACTCCAAGGCTATCTTTCGACTGCCATGAACCGTAATGGTCCCTTTGTGACCCGGCATCTTGAGTTGTAGATAAACATAACACGGCCGCACCATGAACTTGGCATAAGCCGGCCGTCCAAACAGAGCATGATACGGGCTCCTGATTTTAACCACCTCAAAAGTTAACTTCTCAGCCCTGGAATCGTGCTCATCTCCAAAGGCTACCTCCAGTTCAATCTTGCCAACTAGATATGCCGACTTACCAGGAACCACACCATGGAAAATACTATTGGACTGCTTAAGATTCTTCTCAGTTAACCCCATGCAACAGAAGGTTTCATAATAAAGGATATTAATGCTGCTGCCTCCATCCATGAGTACCTTAGTAAACTTGTAACCACCAACTTGAGGTGCCACCACTAAAGCCAGGTGACACGAGTTATCAACCGGGGGCAGGTGATCCGCCTGACTCCACATAATGGGTTGCTCAGACCATCACAAGTACTGGGGAACTGCCGGCTCAACGGCGTTCACTGCCCTCTTGTGAAGCTTCTGGTCCTGCTTGCACAAACTTGTGGTGAAGACATGATACTGCCCACTGCTCAACTGCTTTGGATGACTTTGATACCCGGATTGTTGTTGCTGTTGACCCCCCTGGCCAGATTGCTGGTTGCCTTGATTATATCCACCCTGGTTATTTTGGTGGCCCCGAAAGCCGGAGTTAGAGCTGCCACCTCCGTAACCCGGGCCATAAAAACCGCCGCCGCCTGAGCTGCCACCTGGCCCATTATTGTTGTCAAACATGTTAGAATTCTTGAAAGCTTTCACGATCGTACAGTCCTTCCATAGGTGAGTGGTTGGTTTCTGCTGAGTACCATGCCTTTGACAGGGCTCATTTAGCAACTGCTCAAGAGTGGGGCCTGACCCACCGGACCGAGGAGGTGGTCTCCCCTTACGGCGTTGATTGTTGCCCTGCGCATTGGTGTTAGCCACAAATTCTTAGCTACCATCAGCCTTACGTTTATTATTGCCTCCTTGATTTGTCGGGTTATGCTGAGGACCCTTGGTGTTACCGCTCTTCTTTCCCTTCCCTGTCTTCTCATCGTCAGACTCGGGATCCTTGGTACTATCAGAGTCAGCGCATTTGACTAGAGCTGCCATCAGCTGGCCCATGTCATAATAATCACACTTGAGCCACCCCAGCTTCTGTTTCAGAGGCTCAAAACGGCAATTTTTCTCCAACATTAAGACTGTAGAGTCGGCATCCATCTTATCAGATGAATGTATTATGGCCTTGACCCGGCGCACCCAATGGGTCGTGGATTCACCCTCCTCTTGCTTACAATTAGTCAAGTCCACAATCGACATGGGTTGCTTGCATGTGTCTTTGAAATTCTGAATAAACCGGGCCTTTAACTCTGCCCATGAACCAATGGAATTAGGTGGCAGCCCTTTCAACCAAGTGCGGGATGTTCCATCCAATATCATGGTGAAGTACTTGGCCATTGCAGCGTCACTGACTTCCAGTAGCTCCATGGCCATCTCATAGCTTTCAATCCATGCCCAGGCTGTAAGTCGGCTGTGTAATTAGGCACCTTTTGAGGTCCCTTGAAATCCTTGGGCAAACGCTCATTATGCAGAGCCGGCACCAGACAAGGGACACCTCCGGTCCTAGTGGTCACACCTGCCTCAATGGAAGTCATCAGATAAACCGGAAAAGGCTGGTAAGCCGCCCGCTGAGCCGCCTGCTCAGCGGCTTGCTCATCCGCCCGCTCAGCCTCTTGACATATCCTGTTCTGATCAACCAAGTTAGGAACTCCATCACGCATCGGATCATGCCCGCACGGCTAGTCACGGCACCGGGCGTGGTTTGAAACGGTCGCTGAATCCATGTGCCTACTACAGCTCAGGCTCTGGCTTGGGCGAGGGGTCGAGTGAATCATGTCTCGACTATAAGAATATGACTCCTGCTGCGCCAAAGCCGTCTGAAGAAGTTCTCTAACCCTTCGTGTTTCAACCGCCGTCGGTGAGTCACCATCCGCTGGGAGAGCCGCCAATCGTGCTGCCACCGGGATCATGTTCTCCAAAGGGTTAGAATAATGACCCGGTGGTGTTAGCACATAGTAAGGCAGCGCAGTATTCAGACACGGAGGCTCCATCACCCGTGGCTGAGCCGGCGTCCCAGCCCTGGGCATTGCAATCCGGTTTACCTCCAGCGGGTTGCTGGCCCCTGTACCGGGTGTGCGAAAGAGGTTTCTAGGATCATAAACCGGAGGCAGACGGGATTGAGTCTTCGGGTACCTTCTCCTCATGAACTCATTCGAAGCGTTCTGATCCATCGTGAGCTAGAAAGCCTACGACTGAATCCGCTAGGCTTGAGCGTCCAGAGCCGCCCGTTCTGCGGTCATCCTGGCGTCTTCCGCCACCAGGTCTTCCTTAGCTTGCACTATGTCCTGCTTTAACTGTGCGACTTCTGCATCATGTTGAGCTTGATCTGCCGGGTTGACCATGGCGGTTAATAGAGTTGTCATCTTATCCATGAGATCCATCAGCACCTGAGCCGGTGGCGTGCAGGGCCTCCTGCCCCGGCTGCCGCTGACCCAGAGGTTATCGCTACCGCAGCCATAGAGTTTTGACTGGGTTGCATGCCAGTCATGAAGATCCCAACTCTGCTCGGCGGCTCAAAGGGGTCCGGAATACTGCTACCATCAGAACAGCCCCCAAGCATGTCGTCTTGCAGTTGATATAACGAATCCTGTCTCACCCATAGATGACTCACCATCAGAACAGATGGTCGTCTCACCGCCAGACACAGATCCTTCTGAAAATTCCTCTCCATGGATGCATCCCATGAAGGCACGCTTCACGGCAGGCTGAGGCCGGGCGGGTCTCGCACGCTGAGCCGTCTCGAGGATGTTGGTGCAGATGTCCGGCTCAGGGCCCGGCTCGCCGATCTTGCCGATGAAGACATGGATTCCATTGAAGGGGATCCGGTACCCATACTCAATTGAGCCGGCGTCGGGGCCCCAGCCTACGTCGTCGATGTAGAGCTTGCCGCGACGACTCTTGGTCATCTGGCCCATAGCGTATCCCTTGAGCCCTTCGAAGCTGCCCTTCAAGAACTCAAATCCACCATGCATTGTCCCCACGGTGGGCGCCAACTGTCGTGGAATTGTCACGTCAGATGTCCTAGTGAAAGGACTTAGTCGTTGAGCCATCGCAACTAGGAAGCTTAAAGGGGTTAATCGAGACAAGGGACACGGGGTTTATACTAGTTCGGCCCCTTGCGGTGAAGGTAAAAGCCTACGATCCAGTTTTGAGTGGGATTGCTTCTGTCTCGATTACCAGGGAGCGAATCCGCTTGACCTAGTTCTCGATCTGATGTTACTTGTCCTGAACCGCCGCCGGGTCGTCCCTTTATATACAGAGGTCGACGCCCAGCGGCTCACAGAGTCCCGGCCAGCTCATAAACAGCGTCCGGCTCGGTCTCTCTCTATTCCTGCCTTACAATACAAGTTATATACATATGGCAGTTTATCTCTACGGGCCTTAAATCTCCTTTGGGCCTTGGGCCCTTAACTGAACCGCCATCTTCCAGCGCCGTCTTGGGCTTCAAGAATCATCATAGGTATAACCCGGCCCCTCCTGGGCAGGTCATATCTAATATTTACATCCCCGACAGGTTTCGATAGGGGTGGGTTTGTAATTTCACTCAAACGTGACATAACCACCTCTCACCGGGATTCATACACGGTGGGCGCCAAAACACAGTGTGTCCTCGGCCGAAATCGACTCCCTTACCGATTCATACATGGTGGGCGCCAAAAACAAACTCTCGTTGGAAAATATTTGGTGTATGCGAGATTACCGTCCTATCCCCAACCGACTAATATTGATGTGTGATACATCTCCAACGTATCTACTTTTCCAAACACTTTTGCCCTTGTTTTGGACTCTAACTTGCATGATTTGAATGAAACTAACCCGTACTGACGCTGTTTTCAGCAGAATTACCATGATGTTGTTTCATGTCTAGAAAATAAAAGTTCTCGGAATGTCCTAAAATCCTCAGAGGCACTTTTTGGAAAATATAAAAAATCCTCGCAAAAGATGAAGACCAGGTGGCCCACACCCTGTCCACGAGGGTGGGGGCACGCCCTCTCCCCCTGGGCGCGCCCCCCCTGTCTCGTGGGCCCCCTGAGGCTCCGCCGACCTCAACTCCAACTCCATATATTCCATCTCACAGAGAGAAAAATCAGAGAGAAAGTTTCATCGCGTTTTACGGTACGGAGCCGCCGCCAAGCCCTAATCTCTCTCAGGAGGGCTGATTTCGAGTCCGTTCGGGGCTCCGGAGAGGGGGATTCATCGTCGTCGTCATCATCATCCATCCTCCATCACCAATTTCATGATGCTCACCACCACGCGTGAGTAATTCCATCGTAGGCTTGCTTGAAGGTGATGGGTTGGATGAGATTTATCATGTAATCAAGTTAGTTTTGTTAGGGTTTGATCCCTAGTATCCACTATGTTCTTAGATTGATGTTGCTATGACTTTGCTATGCTTAATTATTGTCACTAGGGCCCAAGTGCCATGATTTCAGATCTGAACCTATTATGTTTTCATGAATATATGTGTGTTCTTGATCCTATCTTGCAAGTCTATAGTCACCTATTATGTGTTATGATCCGACAACCCCGAAGTGACAATAATTGGGATACTTCTCGGTGGTGACTGTAGTTTGAGGAGTTCATGTATTCACTATGTGTTAATGCTTTGGTATGGTTCTCTATTAAAAGGAGGCCTTAATATCCCTTAGTTTCCACTAGGACCCCACTGCCACGGGAGGGTAGGACAAAAGATGTCATGCAAGTTCTTTTCCATAAGCACGTATGACTATATTTGGAATACATGCCTACATTACATTGATGAATTGGAGCTAGTTCTATGTCACCCTATGTTATAGCTATTACATGAGGAATCGCATCCGACATAATTATCCATCACTAATCCATTGCCTACGAGCTTTTCACATCTTGTTCTTCACTTATTTAGTTTTCCGTTGCTATTGTTACAATCACTACAAAACCCAAAAATATTGCTATTACTATCTTTACCTTTTACCATCGTTACCATTACTATCATACTACTTTGCTACTAAATACCTTGCTGCAGATACTAAGTTATCCAGGTGTGGTTGAATTGACAATTCAACTGCTAATACTCAAGAATATTCTTTGGCTCCCCTTGTGTCGAATCAATAAATTTGGGTTGAATACTTTACCCTCGAAAGCTGTTGCGATCCCCTACACTTGTGGGTCATCAAGACTAATTTCTGGCGCCGTTGCCGGGGAGCATAGCTCTATTCTCTGAGTCACTTTGGGATTTATATCTGTTGATCACTATGAAGAATTTGAAAGACTCTAAAACCAAGATCTATCCCTCAACTACGAGGGAAGGTAAGGAACTGCCATCTAGCTCTGCACTAGATTCTCCTTCTGCTATGAATAAACTTGCGACACCTAAATCTGCTACTGCTATGAATTCTGATATGTCGCATGTTATTGATGATGCCACTTCTGCTTTGCATGATACTTATGATGAAACTACTTCTGTGCGTGATACTACTGTTACATTAGGTGAATTTCTTGATGAACAACTTGCTAGGGCTAGAGAGAATGAAATTATTGAAGATGCTATTATTGATGATAGTGATGATGAAAGATCTCCGAATGATTATGAATTGCCTGTTGTTCCTGAGGGTTATGTTATGGATGAAGAAACCGCTAGAGATTTTCTTGCTTGCAATGATAGATCAGATCTTAAGAAATTGTTAGCTAAGTTGAAACAAAAGACACTAAATGCTAGAATGAAACATGACCCCACTTTTGCCACTTCACCTATCTTTGTTACTGATAAGTATTATGAATTCTCTGTTGATCCTGAAATTATTACTTTGGTAGAATCTGATCCTTTTTATGGCCTTGAATCAGAAACTGTTGTGGCACATCTTACCAAGTTGAATTATATAGCTACCCTATTTTCCTCATGATGATAAATCTCGCTACTTTTATATCCTTAAGATATTTCCGTTCTCATTAAAGGGTGCTGCTAAGACTTGGTATAATTCTCTTGATCTTGGTTGTGTGCGTAGTCCCCAGGATATGATTTATTACTTCTCTGCTAAATATTTCCCTCCTCATAAGAAACAAGCTGCCTTGCGGGAAATATATAATTTTATGCAAATCAAAGAAGAGAGTCTCCCACAAGCTTGGGGGAGGCTTCTCCGATTACTTAATGCTTTGCCTGATCATCCACTCAAGAAAAATGAAATAATTGCTATCTTTTATAATGGACTGACCGATGCTTCCAAGGACTACTTGGATAGTTCTGCTGGTTGTGTTTTCAGGGAAAGAACAATCGACGAAGCTGAATTATTATTGAACAATATGCTAACTAATGAAAATAATTGGACTCTTCCTGAGCCAATTCCTGAGGAAATTCCTGAACCAATTGAGCCAACTCCTGAGCCTATTCCTAAACCCACTCCGAAGAAGAGAGGTGTTCTATTTCTCAGTCCTGAAGATATGCAAGAGGCAAAGAAATCAATGAAAGAGAAAGGTATTAAAGCTGAAGACGTTAAGAATTTACCTCCTATTGAAGAAATAAATGGTCTTAATATACCGCATGTGGAAGAACCACATTGTCTTGATAACCCAACACAGGTAGTAAAGGTAAATTCTCTCTATAGATATGATAAGGATGAAATCCCATCTACTAAATTTCATAGTCCATGCTTAGATGAATTTGATGATTTCATGAATAGACAAGCGAATTTCAATGATTATGTTGGTAGAGAGTTAAATAATAATGCTTTCGAGATAGGACGCGTGAGTGACAATATGGCTAGAGTTAAAGCTGAACTTAAACTCATTAGCAAATATGCGTCTATGGTTGCTACTCAAGCTGAGCAAGTATTTAAAGCTCAAAATGATTTGCTTGATGAATTAAATAATAAAAATGACTTTGCTGTTAGAGTGGCTACTAGAACTGGTGACTCAGGAACCTTTGTATCCTGAAGGCCACCCTAAGAGAATTGAACAAGATTCTCAGAATAATAATCTAGATTCTCCTAGTTCTTCTAAGAAGAAGAAAAAGAAGAATGATAGGACTTTGCAAACTTCTAGTGAACCTAATGCAGAAATACCTGAGAATCCTAATAATACGTCTATATCTGATGCTGAAACACAATCCGGAGATGAACATGAACTTGATGATAATGCTAATAATGATGCTCATGTAGATGCTCAACCTAGTAATAACAATGATATAGAAATTGAACCTACTATTGGTCTTGATAACCCACAATCAAGAAACCAATGTTATGACAAGAGAGATTTTGTTGCTAGGAAGCATGGTAGAGAAAGAGAACCATGGGTTTAGAAACCCATGCCCTTTTCTCATAAACCATCCAAGACAAAGGATGATGAGGACTTTGAGCTTTTGCTGAAATGATTAGACCTATTTTCTTACGCATGCGCTTAACTGATATGCTTAAATTAAACCCTTATGCTAAATATATGAAAGATATCATCACTAATAAGAGGAAAATACCTGAAGCTGAGATTTCCACCATGCTTGCCAACTATACCTTTAAGGGTGGAATACCTAAGAAACTTGGTGATCCCGGAGTACCCACTATACCTTGCTCTATTAAAAGAAATTATGTTAAAACTGCTTTATGTGATTTAGGAGCCGGTGTTAGTGTTATGCCTCTTTCCTTGTACCATAGACTTGAATTGAGTAAATTGACACCCACTGAGATATCCTTGCAAATGGCTGATAAATCAACTGCTATACCTGTCGGCATTTGGGAGGACGTGCCTGTTGTTGTTGCAAATGTTACTATCTTAATAGACTTCGTTATTCTTGATATTCCCGAGGACGATAGTATGTCTATTATTCTTGGTAGACCCTTTTTAAATACTGCAGGAGCTGTTATTGATTGCAACAAAGGCAATGTCACCTTTCATGTTAATGGAAATGAGCATACGGTACATTTTCCAAGGAAGCAAATCCAAGTTCATAGCATAAATACTATTGAGAAAATTCCATCAATTATTATTGGAGGTTTTGAATTTCCTCTCCCTACTGTAAAGAAAAAGTATGATATTCTTATTATTGGGGATTTTCATATCCCCGTTGAGGTAACTTAGTGTCACTTCGAAAATTCTCCGGTTCCGTGTTATTCTGAATGAGTTTGTTAACAACACTTGATCAACCTTGTTAGTGGATTCATTTTGATGATCATGATATGGATGAAACTAGAAGGCACAACCTTCTATACTTTCTTTTTACTTTCTGCCATTTACAATAAATAAAGCAAAAATAGTATTATCCGTCTGTTTTCTGAATTATCCCTGCAATAAAAAAATATCCCGAAAATAAAAGTGCTCCAAATGCCTTGCAAATTTAGTATGATTTTTTATGGAATATTTGAGGATTTTAGGCACTGAAATCACTGCAGGAGGGGCAAGCACCAGGCCATGAGAGTGGACGGCGCGCCCACCCCACCTGGGCGTGCCCCCTGTCTCGTGGGCCCCTGGTAGCCCCCCTCCACTTATGCCAGCACCCACACACTTCATCCTCTACAAAAAAATCCCCATCCAGCACAAGCACGAGTTCTAGTTTGTTTTGCTACGATTTTCGATCTCCTTGCTCAAAGCTCCATTCACAAAACTGCTTTGGGAGATTGTTGCTTGGTATGTGACTCCTCCATTGGTCCAATTAGTTTTTGTTCTAGTGCTTTATTCATTGCAAATCCTTGTTGTCTTGGTGACCCTGTTCTTGAGCTTGCATGTTAAATTAATGAGGTTCCAAGTAATTCTAATGCATGATATAGGTTCTAGGCACTTGTAGGAGTAGTTGCCACCATTCTTGTTAAGTTTTATTCACTTTTATTTTGAAGTTACTAAAATTTCAGAATTTTTTCAGAAAAAGAATTATGTCTAGGAGAATGTATCAAGGTGGTTCCTCGGTAAAGAAAGGGCCTAGGATTGCTATGCGTGAGCAAGATGTTGAATTACCGAGGGATGTGGATGTACGAGCTTGTGAGTGGCCATCCGATGATTTTATGGTCAAAGCAGGCTTCAAGGAGGAATTTGACGCGTATGCACATAATGCTTAGCTGGAGGACTTCTTACAAGATAAGTGTCCCCAGTGTCGTGGTTCTAAGTCTGACAGTAGAATGGGGGGTAGGTATGGAGAGGCAAGATCCTAGCTATGGAGCAGTTGTACACACGAGTGTTTTACAAGTTTAGGCCCTTCTCGGAAGAAGTAACAGCCCTACGTCTCGGAGCCCGGAGGGGGTCGACTTGATTATGTGTGTGAAAGGTACAGGGGTGCGAACCCTTCTACCAGTGGAGGGGGGTGGCTTATATAGAGGACGCCAGGACCCCAGCCAGCCCACGTAGCAGAGGGTTAAAGTACATTAAGGTCTAGCGTTACTGGTAACGCCCTACATAAAGTGTCATCATGACCATTAAGACTACTTAATTACAGACCGTTTGGATACAAAGTAGATCTTGAACTCCTGGTGGTCGAGTGAGTCTTCATGGTCGAGTGTCTTCAGGTTCGTCGAGTGTCTTCTAGTCAGTCGAGTGGAATCCCTCTTGGTCGACTGGAAGACGACTTCTTCTAAGAGATGTCCTTGGGGATGGTACCTTGGACAGGTCCGTAACCCTACCCTTCATGACTTCATCAGTAGCCCCCGAATGGATCGAGGTTTGAGTGAGGACGGAGTTGGCAATCTTTCCGACCTGCTTTCTGGTACTGTAAAGGCGTTTTTGCTCTGGATCAATGACTTTTAAGTGAGGGTGTCAACTTTCTTTAGTCGCCTTGATCCATTCTTTATATATGTCGAGTGAACTTTATGAACTTGGAGATTTCCGAGCGACAGATCACAGGAGATCTTCCGTCTGACAAGTTGCCCTGTGGTTAGCGGATTTAGTGGGATCCGAATTTTGGGAAGCGCGCGAAGCGGAGAAGGCCGCGGTACCCGGACGGGATAAGGCAGGGACGCCTCGATCTCCGCGCCGCCTTTTTCGCCACGTATCGCGTGCGCGACTGTTTCGGGATTTGACAGGATTGCCTGGGCCTACCCGTCAGCCACTCGGAAGTGACCCCATATAAGGAACCAGGCGGAGGTTTTCCGAATAGTGCCTCCTCATTTTCTCCTCCCTCGTCTCCAGATTCATCAGCTGCGCTCGTGAGCTGCGTAGCGCCGCTGCTCCGTTCGGGCTTCATCAACGACAATGGTGAAGGAGAAGACGGCGGCTTTGGAGCGGGCGAAGAAGGCGACGGCGCAAGCGAAGGGGAGAGCGCCTAGTCGGGGTGGATCCTCGTCGCGGTCTCGCCTGCCGCAGGGTTGGATCCAAGGGGATTGGATCCGATCGACCATCACCCAGAAGGACCTCGATGACCTAGCCAATGAGTGGCTGATCGAGCACGGAGCAGCGAGGCTTCCGGGAGCGGAGTGTCAACCGCAACCTCAGGAGGGTGAGTGCGTCCTCTTGGCGACTCATGTAGATCGAGGGTTTTCTCTGCCGCCGCATCTTTTCTTCCGAGGATTTCTGAATTTGTTTGGAGCTCAGCTCCACCATTTTACTCTGAAT
The DNA here is from genome assembly GCF_002162155.2 of Triticum dicoccoides. Lineage (NCBI taxonomy): Eukaryota > Viridiplantae > Streptophyta > Magnoliopsida > Poales > Poaceae > Triticum > Triticum dicoccoides. The sequence continues at coordinate 87,087,142 of NC_041385.1, forward strand.
TCCATCGCCTATCTCTCCTCCTTCGTATCTTTGTGTGAGAATTTCTTGGGTTGTCGGCCGCATTGGGGCCTCTTCAAACATATATTCACTTGTCGTTCCCGGACGGTGAAAAAGGCCAGCCCCAATGATGAGAGAACCCAGGTGATCCAGATGTGTGGGGGTCTCGGGGTGCAGATGAGGAGTAAGAGCGCTTTCCCTGCTATGACCCTTCCCGAGTCGGTCAGAGGGTGGAAGTCGACCTGGTTCTACTGCCAAGACCGGTCGATGCCAGGGCAGTCGACCGGGCTCCCTCCCTTCTCTATGAGTCGAGTGAACAAGCCCTCCTCTTTGAAAGTAGTTCCGGAGGAGAAGGCTCAGGTGAAAATGTTAATGGAGCGAGTAGTTCAGTTGATTCGTGACGGCGTGACCAGCATGGACCTTCTGGAGGTTTTCCTTCGGCGGCACATCCAACCACTCCAGTACCGGGGCCACCCAATGTGGCTGTATTCTGGTACTGAAGACACGAGTCGGGTCCACCCAGAGGAGGTCGACGATGTTACATTGGAGAGGTGGATGACTGCCATCACGGGGAACAAGGACAACCCTCGTGGAGCTAGGAGGATCGTTCCACTCGACCAAACTTATGAGGTGGATAAGGTACGACTATTTTCCTCCGACGGCTCCATCTATTCTGTTTCGTCGTAAATCAGTCGATTGACCTTTGTCTTGCTTGCTGTCTTTCAGGAAACCACTGAGTTGTACTCGATGCCCAATGGGGCGCAGGCGCAGGCCGAAGAGGAGGAAGGAAGCGGAGGCGAAAGTCAAGAGGAGTGGGAGTCAGACGCCGATGAGGGTGAGGAAGACGCAGGTTCTGACGAAGAGGAAGAGGAGGAGGAAGAGGAGGAGGAAGTTGCGCCTCCTCGTTTTTCGAAAGGAGGTCCAAGCTCGCCCACGACCCTGCGGCTGATCGTGGCAAGGGAGTCGCGCCTGCTGGGCAGTCGACTAAACATCCTCAGACAACTTCATCGGCGCCGACTGAAAAGGCGTCGAAGCAACCCCGAGCGGCCCCGTCAAAACCGGTGAAAGCCCTACCGAAGATGAGGATGGAGATTCCGACTGTCTCTGGGTAACAGTCATAACTCATGTTTTCCATTCTTGGTCGATTCAATCGCTGACCGACTGATATTTGCAAAATTGCAGTGCTGCTACTTCTTAGACTTCGGCCAGGCATGAGGATCAAGAAATGGAAGATGCTGCGACTTCTCAGCCTGGTATGATCTGCGCAGTTTCGCTTCCGGTCGATTGAATCTTTATTTTTGATTTTGAACTTCTCCTGCAGCTCCGCCTAACGTTGTCATCAATCTTCCTGACGATGACGGCGAAGTGCCGCTGAGGCAGAGGAGGAGCAGGAAGGCTACTGTTGGCAAGGCTGCGCAGGTTACGTCGGCACCTGGACCACAGATTCCTGAGGGGAGCAATGTTGCTCGGGCTACCGTGTCCTTTGCAGAGCCGTTGACGGTTGCCCGCCCTTCCTCGTCGAGTGCTGACCCGCCTTCTCTCTTCTCCATTTACCATGTCCCGGAGGACCAAGCAAGCGCTGCCAAGGAAGCCATACGTCAGGCCAGGATTATGATGGAGCAGGCGAAGGCGATCCGAACCGCCAGCCAAGCAGCTTATGACACGAGCTCGGCTCTCCAGAGCAATGTCCAGGTTAGTTGAACACCGACTGGAAATCTTGATATTTGTCATGCACCCACTGGGTGTATCAATTCTACAATGGACTGCTGGCAGTCGACTATAGTCTTTGTGTCTTGACATTTCTCACTTTACTTGTTCCACTCGACCATGGTCGAGTGGAACAATGAAACTGGTGGGGGCACGCTGAGTGCACCCACTGAGTGTAGTCCCCGAGACCGCGGTCGTTTGTTGGCAATCGGCCGTGGTCTGATATTTTTTTGACAATTAACTGCTTCCGGTCGACTGATCGACTCTGAGTCTAGCTGATAGAACTAGTGGGGGCACGCTGAGTGCACCCACTGGGTGTAGTCCCCAAGACTACAGTTGAATGTTTAGATTCATCTGTAGTCTTAGAAATAGTATGATTTTTCCTTTAGTCACTCGGAAGTGATCTACCGTTGATGTTTGTCGACTGAACTTTCACAGAAATCTTGTGACCTTGTTTCTCGTTATACCGAATTGGAGAACAAGTATATCCAACTTGAGCTTGACCAAAAGCTTGTCCAAGAGAATTTCACGAAGGCGAAGGAGGAGGCAAAAGGTATGTTTGTTGAGAATCTTGACGACTGTCCTCGCTTCTTGCCTGTCTCCGAATCTGATCTTATTGTGATTTTCGCAGAAAAACTAAGGGATGCTTTGAAGAAGGATCTTGACCTTGCCGAGGCGCAGAAAACAGCTACAGACAAGACTAGGCTTGCAGAAGATAAGTTGGCTTCCGTCAACAAACTTGAAGAAGAAAACACTAATCTGAAAGCTGCTCTTGATGTGGCCAACCAAGAAGTCACTCGACTGAAGAATGCCAATATGGTCCTGGACGACAAAGCTGGTGAACTGGCAGGAAAGAAGAATGACTTGGAGCTTTATCTGGGAGGACTCGCCAAAAAGCTGTTCCTCATGCTCGAAGGTAACCTCTTATCTCCGATTGGTAGTTACTGACTTGCTGTAGGGGCGTTAGCTTATTCTTGAATCATGTCCATAGAATTCTGCCAAAACTTTGAAGAGGAGACTAGTCGAGTGGAGACTGGCTTGGATCCCATCAATTCTCCGGTGAAGGATGAAACTGCTATGAACGTGCTCTGCCTCGAGTCCCGCATTGCTGCAGTGTTGATTACCTTGCAAGACTGAAGGCCACTGTATCGCGCATCGACACATCACTTTGGCCATAAGAAACACTTCAGAACGACCTTGAGTCACTGATGACTCGACTGAACGAGATTCCGAGTCGAGTGCAAGAGTGGAAGAAGTCTTCTGCCAGGTGCGGTGCTGACGTCGCTCTGTCCTTGGTCAGCGTCCACTGCAAAGAAGCGAGAGAAGACAAGCTGGTGTCTCTCAAGGTGGCCAACACTAGGAAGCATGACTTCCGTTCTTTCATGGAGACCTTCATCGCGGCCGCCACTCGGATCGCGGATGGGATCGACCTGGACGAGTTTGTTGCGCCTTCCAGCCCTCCGCAGGAGGGATAAAAAACTTCTATGCTCGATGATTTGAATTTGCCTCGGAATGCCGAGTGATTTTTGTAACCGCCAAACTTTAACAGGCTTGATGCCTGAGCACTTATGGGTCCGTAGGACGTTATCCGAACTTGATTTGCCGTTGAAATACGTTTGCTTCTTTCGGACAACCATCTGTTACTTCTTCTTTGGGTTGGAATATATGCTAGCATCTGAAATGCTTTTTTGTAGGTAGGAGTGAAGCACAAATTGTAGTCGACTTGTGCTCTTCATGTTTGGGAGAGTGCTTGGTTATAACCAAGCCTCTGAGTGAGAAACTTGTTCTCCACTCAGAAGGATTTTACAAACTTAGGTGAGCACTGGGCTGCAGCTAAGCCCCCGAGTGGGAGGTTTGCTCTCCACTCGGTAGGAATTTAGAAACCTAGGCGAGCACTGGGCTGCAGCTAAGCCCCCGGGTGGGAGGTTTGCTCTCCACTCAATAGGAATTTAGAAACTTAGGCGAGCACTGGGCTGCATCTAAGCCCCCGAGTGGGAGGTTTGCTCTCCACTCGGCAGGATTTTAGATACTTAGGCGAGCACTGGGCTGCACCTAAGCCTCCGAGTGGGAGGTTTGCTCTCCACTCGGTAGGAATTTAGAAACTTAGGCGAGCACTGGGCTGCAGCTAAGCCCCC
>NC_041385.1:87091283-87120219 GCF_002162155.2 Triticum dicoccoides
CACTCGGTAGGAATTTAGAAACTTAGGCGAGCACTGGGCAGCAGCTAAGCCTCCGAGTGGGAGGTTTGCTCTCCACTCGGTAGGAATTTAGAAACTTAGGCGAGCACTGGGCTGCAGCTAAGCCCCCGAGTGGGAGGTTTGCTCTCCACTCGGCAGGATTTTAGATACTTAGGGGAGCACTGGGCTGCAGCTAAGCCTCCGAGTGGGAGGTTTGCTCTCCACTCGGTAGGAATTTAGAAACTTAGGCGAGCACTGGGCTGTGGCTAAGCCCCCGAGTGGGAGGTTTGCTCTCCACTCGGTAGGAATTTAGAACTTAGGCGAGCACTGGGCTGCAGCTAAGCCCCCGAGTGGGATGTTTGCTCTCCACTCGGCAGGATTTTCGTGGCACGGTTTTGGAGGAGAAGGTAGCAGTCGACCTGCGCTTCGTCCTCCTTGCGGGACGCACGTTGTGTTTGTGATGTAGCTCGGAAGGAGGAAGCGGGGGTCGACCTGCGCCTCGTCCTTCTTGCGAAGCGTACAATGTCTTTTATTCTTAGGCGAACATAAGGTTGCAGCTAAGCCTCCGAGTGGAAGACAGGCTTACCACTCGATAGGATTTTCAAAAAACTTAGGCGAGCACTGGGCTGCAGCTAAGCCCCTGAGTGGAAGGCTGGCTGACCACTCGGTAGGATTTTGTTTACTTAGGCGAGTACTTGGACTACAGCTAAGCCTCCGAGTGGGAGGCTGGCTCACCAATCGGTAGGATTTTATTTACTTAGGCGAGTACTTGGACTGCAGCTAAGCCTCCGAGTGGGAGGCTTGCTCACCACTCGGTAGGATTTTGTTTTAACTTAGGCGAAACGGATTCGCAGCTAAGCCTCCGAGTGGAAGGCTGGCTTACCACTCGGTAGGATTTTTTACAAGCTTAGGCGAAACGGGTTCGCAGCTAAGCCACCCACTGGGGGACAGATTTATGAGAGCAAATGCAATAACAATCACTAAGAAAATTATGAAACTCTTGTCTTTGATGAATACACTATAGGAGTACTTTTATTACAACTCATCCGAGTGAAAAACTTAAGTATAAAAAGGGCGGAGTAAGTCCGCGTTTCATTCTCTGGGCTCGTCAATCTGGTGCTCGACATTGTAAAGGCGGTATGCCCCATTATGGAGAACTTTGGTGACGATGAAGGGACCTTCCCAAGTAGGAGAACTAAATCTCCCTCTTGGAAAGCTCGACTCTTCACATTTCTGGCATGGAAGCGACGCAAGTCCTGCTGGTAAATGGTCGATCGGATCAACGCCATCTCTCTTTCTTCTTCTAGAAGGTCGACCACATCCTGTCGGGCTTGCTCTGCTTCAGCTTCGGTGTATAGTTCGACTCGGGGTGCGTTGTGAAGCAGGTCACTCGGCAAGACTGCTTCAGCTCCGTAGACCAAGAAGAACGGAGTCCTCCCAGTCGACCGGTTTGGCGTGGTCCTTAACCCCCAAAGCACCGATGGAAGTTCGTCGACCCATGCACCGGCTGCGTGCTTGAGGTCGCGCATCAGCCGGGGTTTCAACCCTTTGAGAATTAAGCCATTTGCACGTTCTGCTTGTCCATTCAACTGGGGGTGAGCGACCGATGCATAGTCGACTCGTGTACCCTGAGATGTGCAGAAAGCTCTGAATTCTTCGGAGTCGAAATTTGACCCATTGTCTGTGATGATGCTGTGTGGGACTCCATATCTGAATACCAACTCCCTGATGAAGCTGACGGCGGTGCCGACATCCAGATTCTTGATGGGTTTAGCCTCAATCCCCTTAGTGAACTTGTCGACTGCTACCAACACATGGGTGTAGCCGTTTCTGCCTGTCCTCAGAGGTCCAACCATATCCAGTCCCCACACAGCGAAGGGCCAGACGAGTGGAATGGTTTTCAAGGCTGAGGCGGGTTTGTGTGACATATTGGAGTAAAATTGACATCCTTCACACTTGTCGACTATCTCTTTCGCCATCTCATTTGCTCTGGGCCAATAGAAACCAGCTCGGTATGCTTTAGCCACGATGGTCCGAGAAGACGCATGATGGCCGCAGGTCCCCGAGTGGATGTCATTGAGAATCATTCGACCTTCTTCTGGTGTTATTCATTTCTGGCTGACTCCAGTCGCACTTTCCCTGTATAACTGCCCCCTCATGACGGTGAAGGCTTTGGATCGGTGGACGATCTCCCGAGCCTCTTCTTCATTCTCGGGGAGCTCTTTTCTCAGAATATAGGCGATATAGGGCACTGTCCAATCGGGAGTGATGACCAGAACTTCCATGACCAAGTCGACCACAGCTGGGACCTCGACTTCAGTCGGATCTGTGGCGCTTTTTGGCTGCGGGACTTCCTCAGTGAAAGGATCTTCTTGAACCGACGGCGTGTGAACATGCTCCAAAAACACACCACTCGGAATGGCTTCCCTCTTGGAACCTATCTTCGCCAAGTCATCGGCTGCTTGATTTTTCATTCGGGGAACATGATGGAGCTCTAAACCCTCAAATTTCTTCTCCAGCTTTTTGACTGCATTGCAGTATCCTGTCATGGCCGGGCTTCTGACGTCCCACTCCTTCATCACTTGGTTGACCACTAAGTCCAAATCGCCGTAGACCATGAGGCGACGGACGCCGAGTGAAATGGCCATACGCAACCCGTACAAGAGTGTTTCGTATTCTGCTTCATTGTTGGAGGAATCAAAGTGAATCTGGAGTACATATCTGAGCTTATCTCCTCGGGGGGAAACCAAGACCACTCCGGCACCGGAACCATTCAGCATTTTCGAGCCATCGAAGAACATAGTCAAGTGCTCCGAGAGAACTTGGGTCGGTAACTGATGTTCAGTCCACTCAGCGAGGAAATCTGCTATTGCTTGGGACTTGATAGCTTTCTTTGCCTCAAATCTGATATCAAGGGGAAGAAGTTCAATCGCCCATTTTGCCACTCGACCAGTTGCGTCTCTGTTGTGCAGAATCTCTGATAAGGGGGCGTCGGTGACGACTGTGATAACATGGTCAGAGAAGTAGTGGGCAACTTTCTTTGTCGTCATGTAAATCCCATATACAAGCTTCTGATAATGAGGGTATCGTTGCTTGGACGGGGTCAGGACTTCGGAAATGTAATATACTGGGCGCTAAACTTTGAAGGCTTTTTCTTCCTCTTCCCGCTCGACCATAAGTACAGTACTGACGACTTGTCCTGTGGCTGCAATGTAAAGCAGCAAAGGCTCTTTGCTGATTGGGGCAGCAAGCACCGGCTGGGTGGAAAGCAGGGTTTTTAACTCTGCAAACGCTGCATCAGCTTCTGGAGTCCACTCGAACTTGTCTGACTTCTTCATCAGTCGGTAAAGAGGCAATGCCTTTTCACCGAGGCGAGAGATGAATCGACTTAATGCGGCCAAGCATCCAGTAAGTTTCTGGACATCGTGCACACGCACGGGGCATTTCATTCGGAGTATAGTGCCAACTTTTTCTGGGTTAGCATCGATTCCCCGTTCGGAAACGAGAAAACCGAGTAACTTTCCGCCAGGAACTCCGAATGTGCATTTTGATGGATTAAGCTTGATATCATACCTCCTGAGGTTGGCAAATGTTTCAGCTAGGTCAGTCAGCAGGTCGGAACCTTTCCGTGACTTGACCACAATGTCATCCATGTATGCTTCCACATTCCGACTGATTTGAGTGAGCAAACACTTCTGAATCATCCTCATGAACGTGGCTCCGGCATTCTTGAGGCCAAATGGCATAGTGACATAACAGAAGCACCCGAATGGCGTGATGAAAGCCGTTTTGATCTCATCGGGTCCAAACAGACGGATCTGATGGTACCCGGAATAAGCGTCCAAGAAAGAAAGTCGCTCACATCCCGCAGTCGAGTCGACTATTTGGTCGATGCGAGGAAGAGGAAAATGATCTTTCGGGCAGGCCCGATTGATATGCTTGAAATCGATGCACATGCGAAGAGAATTGTCCTTTTTAGGGACCATGACGACATTGGCGAGCCACTCGGAGTGGTAAATCTCTCGGATAAACTCTGCTGCTAGGAGCCGAGCCACTTCTTCGCCAATGGCCTTTCTTTTCTAGACGGCGGACCGTCGCAGATGTTCCTTCACAGGTTTTGCCTTCGAGTCAACTCGTAGACGATGCTCAGCCAGTCCCCTGGGTACACCCGGCACGTCAGAAGGTTTCAATGCAAAGATGTCCCAGTTCTCACGGAGGAACTGGATGAGCGCTTCTTCCTATTTGGGGTCGAGTGTTGTGGAGATATGACTCGGAGCAGCATTTGGGTCGGTCGGGTGGATGTGAACGGGTTTTGTCTCATCGGACGACCGAAACGCTGATTTCATGGCAGGCTTCTTGGCTCGCAACAAATCACTCGGGTCTGTGTTCCTTTGGTGTTCCTGCCACTCTTCTGCCACCATCTAAGCATCGGTAATCTTCGAGCCCTTCTGGAAGCACTCTTCTGCCTTCTTGCGGTTTCCAGTGACAGTGATCACGCCTTTAGGGCCTGGCATCTTTAGTTTGAGGTACACGTAACAAGGTCGAGCCATAAAACGTGCATATGCTGGTCTGCCCAAAATTGCATGATAGGCACTCTGGAAGTCCACGACCTCAAACATCAGCTTCTCTTTGCGGAAATTCTTTGAATCGCCAAAAACTACATCAAGGGCAATCTGACCGAGTGATGCGGCCTTCTTGCCAGGAATGACTCCATAAAAACTCATATTGCTTGTGCTCAGCCTAGACATCGGAATGCCCATCCCTTTCAGCGTCTTAGCATACAGTATATTCAAACTGCTGCCGCCATCCATCAACACTTTGGTCAGTCGAGTGCCCTCAACGACCGGGTCGACCACCAACGCTTGCCTCCCAGGGGTGGCTATGTGCGTGGGGTGATCAGATTGGTCGAACGTAATGGCAGTGTGAGACCACTTCAGGTAATTGGGTGTTGACGGAGCAGCCATGTTCACCTCTCAGTTTATAACTTTCAGTTGGTTTTTGCTTTCAACATCGGCAAAAATCATCAAGGTGGAATTGACCTGCGGATATTCTCCTTGTCCTCCTTGTCCTCAACTTTGTCCGACTCTTTTTCCTTGTCCTCAACTCCACCTTGAGGCAAAAATCCTCCTTGTCCTCAACTTTGTCCGACTCTTTTTCCTTGTCCTTGGACTGCTTCCCTTGGAACTGCTGTATCAGGAGTCGACATTGTCGAGTGGTATGCTTCAGGTAGATGAAATTACCCTCTTCGTCCTTCTTGGTGTGGATGTGACATGGCAAATCCAACACATCATTTCCTTCCTTATCTTTTACCTTCTTGGGGTTCCAAGGCCCCATGGGTTTCCCTTTGAATTTTCCTTGGTTCAGGGCCAAGGCTTCTCCAGGTGCGGCTAGCTCAGCTTTACGCTTTTGCTTCCGACTGGAATTTCCACCTCCGGTGTCTTGGGCGACTGACTTGTGTTTGCCGCTCCGGAGCCGATCCTCTTCCTCACCATTGGCATATTTGGTGGCTATTTCCATCATTCGACTCAGAGACATGTCTCCGGTTCGACCGAATTTCAGGCTTAGCTCTCTGTACTTTACACCCTCCTTGAAGGCGCAGACCACCTGGTGGTCGGATACATTTTCTACTGTATGATGCAGTGTGATCCACCTCTGGATGTAATCTCTCAGAGTCTCATTCGACTTCTGCACACAAGACTGCAGCTCTGTCAGCCCTGCTGGCCGCTTGCATGTTCCTTCGAATGTCCTGACAAACACTCGGGAGAGGTCCTCCCACGTGTAGATGCTGCTGGGCGTCAACTGATTCAGCCATGCCCTGGCTAACCCTTCCAACATGAGAGGCAAATGTTTCATGGCCACCTCGTCATTTCCACAGGCGATCTGAAGAGCCACTCGGTAGTCCTCAAGCCAAGTGTCGGGCTTGGACTCACCGTTGAACTTGCTGACCCCAGTCGCCAACCTGAAGTTGGGAGGAATCACCGCGGCTCTGATGGCTCTGCTGAAACACTCTGGTCCGGAGACATGCACTCGGCTGCTGGTGGGTACATCTCTGTCATTACCCTCTCTATGGGCTCTATTCCGGTTGACCAGGCGTTGAACGATGATGGATCTTGCATCAAAGCCTGGTTCTCTGGGGTCGACTGGAATTCTTCGCCCGCCACTGTACTGGCGTCTGGCGTCCTGCTGTCGAGGCATATATGATCCACCCCTCCGGGGAGGAGTGGGCACTCGACGTCGATCGTTGTGATCGACTCGGTGATCATCCTGCTCATAGTTCCTGTACTGATCAAGTCGGTCACCACGCCCTTCACGCCTCGGGGGCGATATGGGGCTATGAGCTGACTGGACAGTATTCGCCGCCATGGACCTGCTATGAATCCTGTTCCGCGACTGCGACACAGCTGAATTATGATCTCCAGCTACCCGAAGCAAATCCTTGATCTGCATCAAGCCTCTGCCAGCCTCTGAGTGGGAAGGCTGAATCGACTCTGCTATATGTGTTGCAGCAGCCAAATTCTGGATTGGAGTGTGGTATACCTGAGTCGGAGGTTTAAAGAGTTGGCATCGACTGGAGTCTGGAATCCGTTGCCGCGCGCGCTCGTCGAGTGCCCGCTGAAGGTTCTCCAGTCGAGTGCGCTCCGCCAGGTTGGCCAAGCGCGCGTCCTCTAAGGCGCGAGCCTCAGGGGTTTCTCCAGCGATCGGAGTATGAAGCGCATCCATGTTCCGGCAGCGAAGCTCTTCCCTCTGCTGTGAGTCGAGGGGCTCGGGGCGGTACTCCTCATGGTCGTGCGATGGGTCGCCTCCGCTGTTGCCTCCCTCGGTGCCAGGAAAGCCGGGGGGGACGTGCGGTCCATTGACCATCAGGACCTCCGCCGCCGGATCACTGCTGTCGCATTCGGATGCAGTGTCTGGGGAGCCAGTCGATAGGTCGAACAGGCCATAGAGAGATTCATCGGGCTCGATTGCCGCGACTTGGGCAGTGGTCGACTAGCGAGCCACTGCATGCCTCACCCACCGCTGAACCCTCGACTGACCGGAGTGCTTACGCCGGCGGGAAGCTGGGAGGGAGGATGACACGAAAACCGGCCGATACTGAGTCGATAGTTGCCGCAGAAGGACGCCATGGACGCACGCTCGAAAATGCGTAGCTCCGCAGACCGCGAGTGCATCCACGTCGAGCGGGGCCTCCTGCAGCCAGGCAGAGTCGACGGCGATGAATGTGAGCGCACCGAGACGGATCTCGCGGCCCTCAACCAAAATTCCACCTGAAACCATGATGATGGGAATTGAAAAGATTGCAACGTCTCCAACAAGTCGCTAAGACACCTGCCCCAAGGTGGGCGCCAACTGTCGTGGTTCTAAGTCTGACAGTAGAATGGGGGTAGGTATGGAGCGGCAAGATCCTAGCTATGGAGCAGTTGTACACACGAGTGTTTTACGAGTTCAGGCCCTTCTCGGAAGAAGTAACAGCCCTACGTCTCGGAGCCCGGAGGGGGTCGACTGGATTATGTGTGTGAAAGGTATAGGGGTGCGAACCCTTCTATTAGTGGAGGGGGGTGGCTTATATAGAGGACGCCAGGACCCCAGCCAGCCCACGTAGCAGAGGGTTAAAGTACATTAAGGTCTGGCGTTACTGGTAACGCCCTACATAAAGTGTCATCATGACCATTAAGACTACTTAATTACAGACCGTTTGGATACAAAGCAGATCTTGAACTCCTGGTGGTCGAGTGAGTCTTCATGGTCGAGTGTCTTCAGGTTCGTCGAGTGTCTTCTAGTCGGTCGAGTGGAATCCCTCTTGGTCGACTGGAAGATGGCTTCTTCTAAGAGATGTCCTTGGGGAGGGTACCTTGGACAGGTCCGTAACCCTACCCTAGGTTCATGACTTCATCACCCAGTACTATCAATTGACTGATTCCTTTGTGCGGAGGTTTAAATATAACTGTACGCGTAATTCTCCCAGTGTTCTATTTGATATTTATGATACATCTTATACCATGGACTTAGAGGATTTTACAACTGCTTGCAAACTCCCGCAATGGGGTAATATTAATGATCCTCACAAATCTGAATTTAGAGATTTCCATGCTAGTATTACTGTGGGAGAATCCAGGGACATAGCACAAGCCACCATAGGGAGCATTCATTTTCCTTCTATACATTATTTCGCTCTCTTCATTGGTAGATGCATTAATGGTAAAGATGAAGCATGTCATATGTGTGTCCCTGATCTTTGTGTCCTCAAGAGTGTTGTGTTAGGTTATAAAGGTTATAACTTAGGGGCAATAGTTGCACGTAGGTTGCAGAACAATAGTAGAGCTGGAGATTTATTTGGAGGAATTTATGCAACCTGTGTGGCTAAATATCTTCGTATAGCCCCACGAGAGGGGGATATGATGATGCCTCCTGCTTATTTAGATTATGACGCAATGGTCAATCATCATATTCTTAGGAGGAATGAACAATACCTTCATTATCAACTAATCTATAACAGACGCAACATCGTCCATGTTACTCTTCCTGCTCCTCTCCTTTTTGATTATCAGGCAAAAGGAGGACATGTTGTTACCAGGGAGGAAGCAACTGAACACGAGGGGAGAACGGAGCTATAACAGACGCAACGTCGTCCATGTTACTCTTCCTGCTCCTCTCCTTTTTGATTGCCAGGCAAAAGGACGACATGTTGTTACCAGGGAGGAAGCAACTGAACACGAGGGGAGAACGGAGGCAGCTCGCCAGCATGCCACAGCTCAGGAGGCATTTGCTATTGAATCTCAGTACGACCCCAGATACAACTACGGATATCAGCCAGGCTACCCTTGGCATTAGACCAACTTAGGCCAAAAGCCTAAGCTTGGGGGAGTACGTATTTATCACCGACTTTACATTCATGTTCACACACTACACTAGTCGTCGGTGCTCATACTCTTTCATTGTATTATCCATGCTAGTTTGAATTTCTTTTTCTAGTTTTCTTCTTGTGTTTTTGATAAACCTTAAGAAAAAACCAAAAAAATAGTTAGTTTAAATTCCATGCTTGTAGTAGAATTAAAATGAAAACCCTAAATGATTTCTCGTTCTTCTTTTTACTTGTTGGGAGCTTTCCCGTGTAAATAGTTTTATTTTCATCTCTTTTCTTTGGGGGTCGAGAAGATCATATTGAAAAATTTTAGTGGCTCTCTTATGAATGATTGTCTATTTAATTTAGAGCCCATATTATTTGTCTTCTCTCTTTTGAGTTCAATGCTTGCAGATTCCAGCTTAGTCCAATGCACGTACACTCTTATTATTACACACATCGTTCGGTCGTGCGGGTGAAAGGCAATAATGATGATATATGATGGACTGATTGAGATGAGAAAAGCTGGTATGAACTCGACCTCTCTTGTTTTTGTAAATATGATGAGTTCATTGTTCCTGATTCAGCTTATTATGACGTAAACATATTTGCAATAACATTTAGAGATTATAGTTGCTTGTGCCATGCTTGATTAGCTATGAGTTATAATGGTTTACCTTGCGTGCCAACATGCTATTAGAATGATTATGATGTGGTATAATGGGATGGTATCCTCCTTTGAATGAATTGAGTGACTCGACTTGGCACATGTTTACGCATGTAGTTGAAACAAAATCAACATAGCCTTCACGATATTTATGTTCATGGTGGATTATATCCTACTCATGTTTGTACTCAGTATGAATTAGTTTTAATGCATGTTTATGACTGTTGTCACTCTCTCAGTTGATCGCTTCCCAGTCTTTTGCTAGCCTTCACCTGTACTAAGCGGGAATATTGTTTGTGCATCCAAACTCTTTAAAACCCAAAGTTGTTCCATATGAGTCCACCATACCTTCCTATATGCGGTATTTACCTACCGTTCCAAGTAAATTTGTATGTGCCAAACTCTAAACCTTCAAATGAAATTCTGTTTTGTATGCTCAAGCCGCTCATGTTTCCACTAGGGCTGCCTATATCTTCCATGCTAGGTGGGTTATTCTCAAGAGGAGTGGACTCCGCTCCTCATTCACGAGAAAGGGCCGGTAACCGGGATGCCCAGTCCCATGATCCAAAAAGATCAAAGCAAATCAAATTAATTAAATAAAACTCCCCCAGGATTGTTGTTAGTTGGAGGCACTCGTTGTTTCGAGCAAGCCATGGATTGATGCTTGTTGGTGGTTGGGGGAGTATAAACTTTTACCATTCTATGTGGGAACTGCCTATAATGCATGTAGTATGGAAGATACAGCCATCTCATAGTTGTTGCGTTGACAGCAAAAGTATGCCGCTCAAAATGTTATTCAATCTCTGGTTTAAAATCGAGCTCTGGCACCTCTCCAAATCCCTGCTTCCCTCTGCGAAGGGCCTATCTATTTACTTTTATGTCGAGTCATCACCTTCTTATTAAAAAGCACCCGCTGGAGAGCACACTGTCATTTGCATTCATTATTATTGGTTTATATTGGGTATGACTTGACAGGGTCTCTTTTACCATGAATTACAATGTTTAGTCAGTCCTTAATCTTTAAAGGTGCTCTGCATTTATGTTTTGCGGTCTCAGAAAGGGCTAGCGAGATACCATTGTGTTATATCATGTTGTGATTGTTTTGAGAAAGTGTTGTCATCCGAGTTTTATTATTATCGCTCGCTAGCTGATTATGCCATTGATATGAGTAGTTGTCAGACCTAAGTGTTATTGTGAGTATGGTTAGTTTATAATATTGTTGAAACCTGAATGATGGATTTGCATGTTTACAACAACAAGAGCAAATAGAGTTTGTAAAAGTATTTCTTTATCACTTTCAGTTTATCAACTGAATTGCTTGAGGACAAGCAAAGGTTTAAGCTTGGGGGAGTTGATACGTCTCCAACGTATCTACTTTTCCAAACACTTTGGCCCTTGTTTTGGACTCTAACTTGCATGATTTGAATGAAACTAACCCGGACTGACGTTGTTTTCAGCAGAATTACCATGATGTTGTTTCATGTGTAGAAAGCAAAAGTTCTCGGAATGTCCTGAAAATCCTCGGAGGCACTTTTTGGAAAATATAAAAAATCCTCGCAAAAGATGAAGACCAGGGGGCCCGCACCCTGGCCACGAGGGTGGGGGCGCGCCCTCTCCCCCTGGGCGCGCCCCCTGTCTCGTGAGCCCCCTGAGGATCCGCCGACCTCAACTCCAACTCCATATATTCCGTCTCACGGAGAAAACAATCAGAGAGAAAGTCTCATCGTGTTTTACGATACGGAGCCGCCGCCAAGCCCTAATCTCTCTTGGGAGGGCTGATCTGGAGTCCGTTCGGGGCTCCGGAGAGGGGTTTCGTCACCATCGTCATCATCAACCATCCTCCATCACCAATTTCATGATGCTCACCGCCGTGCGTGAGTAATTCCATCGTAGGCTTGCTGGACGGTGATGGGTTGGATGATATTTATCATGTAATCAAGTTAGTTTTGTTAGGGTTTGATCTCTAGTATCCACTATGTTCTGAGATTGATGTTGCTATGACTTTGCTATGCTTAATGCTTGTCACTAGGGCCCGAGTGCCATGATTTCAGATCTGAACCTATTATGTTTTCATGAATATATGTGTGTTCTTGATCCTATCTTGCAAGTCTATAGTCACCTATTATGTGTTATGATCCGACAACCCCGAAGTGACAATAATCGAGATACTTCTCGGTGATGACCGTAGTTTGAGGAGTTCATGTATTCACTATGTGTTAATGCTTTGGTCCGGTTCTCTATTAAAAGGAGGCCTTAATATCCCTTAGTTTCCACTAGGACCCCACTGCCACGGGAGGGTAGGACAAAAGATGTCATGCAAGTTCTTTTCCATAAGCACGTATGACTATATTTGGAATACATGCCTACATTACATTGATGAATTGGAGCTAGTTCTGTGTCACCCTATGTTATAGCTATTACATGAGGAATCGCATCCGACATAATTATCCATCACTGATCCATTGCCTACGAGCTTTTCACATCTTGTTCTTCGCTTATTTAGTTTTCCGTTGCTATTGTTACAATCACTACAAAACCCAAAAATATTGCTATTACTATCTTTACCTTTTACCATCGTTACCATTACTATCATACTACTTTGCTACTAAGTACCTTGCTGCAGATACTAAGTTATCCAGGTGTGGTTGAATTGACAATTCAACTGCTAATACTCAAGAATATTCTTTGGCTCCCCTTATGTTGAATCAATAAATTTGGGTTGAATACTTTACCCTCGAAAGTTGTTGCGATCCCCTACACTTGTGGGTCATCACTGTGATGTAGGAAATTTTAAACAGGGGCTAAGTTTGTAAATTTCCTTGCATTTGAGACAAGCGTGCCCTAAAGACATGGTTCCCCCCTTCCTCTCTACCTCCATTTCCCCATTCGTACTCCGTGGGCGCCAAAACACCCACTCCACCCCAGCCTCCTCCGTCAGCCACCACATCCACCGCCGTCCTCCTCCACCATGCCGGAGCTGATACCCCGATGCCATCGTCCATTACAAG
Organism: Triticum dicoccoides; assembly: GCF_002162155.2. Lineage (NCBI taxonomy): Eukaryota > Viridiplantae > Streptophyta > Magnoliopsida > Poales > Poaceae > Triticum > Triticum dicoccoides. Next base: position 87,103,795 of record NC_041385.1, read on the forward strand.
AGATCGACCTCTCTCATCCATGGCTTCGGACCGGGATCCTTGCATCCCGTCCTCTCGCTTCATCCCCGCCGTTGTCCACCTTGCCGGTGCCGCTCCTACGACCGTCTCGTTGAAAGTGCACTTATCCCTAGGTGGTTTTGGTAATTCCTAACAACATATAGCTCATTGAGCTAATACAATTCCAAGACAAATATTTCAGGAAAGCTCAATGAATGGCATGGCATGGATGAGAAAAATGGATCCCTCAAAATGCTAAGGATAAAAGGATTGGCTCAAGCTTCAAGCTCAAGACTCTACATTTTATATTTTAGTGATCCAAGATCACATTGAGTCTATAGGAAAAGCCAATACTATCAAGGAGGGATGAGGTGTTGCTTAATGAGTTTCTTGCTTCATAGTGCTTAGTGATATGCTCCAAAACCCTCAACTACTTTCCCACATCCACATATGACCTAAACCTAAAGTCCAACTCGGCCCCACCGATTCTTTCTATCCGGCACCACCGAGTTCAGATGGCATAACCACTGCCACAAACCCTAGGCAAATCGGTCTTACCGATAGGGATCTCGGTCTCACCGAGATGGCATTGTAATCTCTCTGTTTCCCTTCATAACGTTTCGGTCTCACCGAGATGAGCGATCGGTCCCACCAAGATTGCAATGTAAACTCTCTGTTTCCTTTTCGTAACATTTCGGTCCCACCAAAAAGAGCGAACCGGTCCCACCGAGTTTACCTGACCAATTCTCTGGTTAGCTTATTACCAAAATCGGTCTCACCGAGTTTGTGTAATCGGTCTCACCAAGATTACGTTATGCCCTAACCCTAACCTTATCGGTTTTACCGAGTTGCATATCGGACCCACCAAAAACACTAACGGTCACTAGGTTTGCTAAATCGGTCTGACTGAGTTTGATGATTCGGTCCCACTGAGATTGGTAAATTGTGTGTAACAGTTAGATTTTGTGTGGAGGCTATATATACCCCCACCACCTCCTCTTCATTCGTGGAGAGAGCCATCAGAACAAACCTACACTTCCAACTTACCATTTCTGAGAGAGAACCACCTACTCATGTGCTGAGACCAAGATATTCCATTCCTACCATATGAATCTTGATCTCTAGCCTTCCCCAAATTGCTTTCCACTCAAATCTTCTTTCCACCAAATCCAAATCCTGTGAGAGAGAGTTGAGTGTTGGGGTGACTATCATTTGAAGCACAAGGGCAAGGAGTTCATTATCAACACACCATTTGTTACTTCTTGGAGAGTGGTGTCTCCTAGATTGGCTAGGTGTCACTTGGGAGCCTCCGACAAGATTGTGGAGTTGAACCAAGCAGTTTGTAAGGGCAAGGAGATCGCCTACTTCGTGAAGATCTACTGCTAGTGAGGCAAGTCCTTCGTGGGCGACGGCCATGGTGGGATAGACAAGGTTGCTTCTTCGTGGACCCTTCTTGGGTGGAGCCCTCCGTGGACTCGCGCAGCCGTTAGCCTTCGTGGGTTGAAGTCTCATCAATGTGGATGTACGATACCACCACCTATCGGAACCACGGCTCAAAAATCACCATGTCTCCAAATTGCGTTTGAAATCTCCAAACCCTTCCCTTTACATTCTTGCAAGTTGCATGCTTTAATTTCCGCTGCTCACATACTCTTTGCATGCTTGCTTGAATTGTGTTAAGATTGCTTGACTTGTGCTAAGTTTGCTAAAATCTGCCAAAGACTAAAATTGGGAAAAGGTTAAGTTTTTATTTGGTCAAGTAGTCTAATCACCCCCCCCCCCTCTAGACATACTTCAAGATCCTACAAGTGGTATCAGAGCTTTGGTCTCCATTTGCTTTGATTTCCATAGCTTTTGGTGGTCATAGCCTTGGTTTCACAACCTAGGAGAGTATGGCTCTAGTGAGGGAAACTGCCACCGTAGAGGTCCTTACTTTGATGGTACTAATTTTGCTAGTTGGAAGCATAAGATGAAAATGCATATTCTCGGACATAACCCCGCCGTTTGGGATATTGTGTGTATTGGCTTGCAAGGTGAATTCTTTGATGGGAGAGAACCAAACCGTGAAGCTAGCGTGGAAGAGTTGAAGATGCTGCAATACAATTCTCAAGCTTGTGATATCCTCTTCAACGGATTGTGCCCCGGAGAATTCAACAAAATCAGCCGTCTTGAGAATGCAAAGGAAATTTGGGACACTTTGATTGATATGCACGAAGGTACCGACTCCGTCAAGGAATCCAAATTGGATGTGCTTCAAAGTCAACTTGACAAGTTCAAGATGAAGGATGGTGAAGGCGTCGCTGAAATGTAACTCTAGGCTTGCTCTCATCACAAATGAGATTGCCGGCTTAGGAAGTGAAGAGATGACTGACAAATTCATCATCAAGAAGATCCTAAGAGCCTTGGATGCAAAATATGATACCGTATGCACATTGATCCAAATGATGCCCAACTACAAGAGTCTCAAGCCAACGGAGGTCATTGGAAGAATTCTTGCTCATGAGATGTCACTCAAGGATAAGGAGGAGCTGCATAACAAGTCAAGTGGTGCTTACAAAGCCTCATGTGAAGCTCCCACATCATCAAGTGAGAAACAAACCTTCAATGAAGAATTTAGCCTAATGGTGAAGAACTTAAACAAATTCTACAAGAATAGAAGCAAGGAAATAAGTTCCAAGTCAAGGTCCTACAATGACAAAAGATCTTCCAATCGAGAGCGAAATTGCTACAACTGTGGAAGACCCGGACACTATTCCAATGAGTGTAAGGCTCCCTACAAAAGAAGAGAAGATTCACCTAAGAGGAGAAGTAGAAGAAAATAATCACCGCCAAGAGAGAGAAGGAGTAGAGATGATCGTTATGAACAAAGAACATCCCGGAGAAGCAAGGATTCGGAAAGGAAGGACAAGTCATCAAGGAGCTATACAAAACGAAAACATCAAGCTCATGTTGGTGAATGGGTGTCCGGTTCCGACTCTGAACATCACTCCGATAGAAGCTATCGCTCCAACTCCAAACATACTCAAGATGAAGGTGTTGCCGGTCTAGCACTTGTGTCAACCAACTCCCACGACATATTTGATTCACCAAATGAAGGACTTGGAAGATGCTTCATGGCTAAAGGCCCAAAGGTAACAAACCCTGAGTATGTTGATTTCAATAGTGATGAAGATGACTTGCTAGGTGATGATGATTTACTTATTGACAACTCTAGTGATGAATACTATGATGAAACGTCAATTAATCATGCTAATCAAGATAAAATGAATGACGATGATAAGGAGAAGATTGAGCTCCTAACTAAAGAACTAAAAACTCTTAAGTTAGCTCATGAAACTATCATAGGGGATCATCGAGAACTTTTAAGGACTCATGAGAAGTTACGCTTTGAAAAGCTCAATCTTGAGCAAGAGCATGAGTTCTTAAAGGCAATCAATGATGATCTTCGCAAGAAAAGTTCTTCTTACATTGCCAAGAGTTTACTCTTATCTACTTACATGCCTCAAGTCAAGTCTAGTAACAAAAACAAGAAGGATTCTTCCTCTAGTAGTAACAATCATCATGCTAAATCCAATGTTGTTGCTTCTAGTAGTTCTCTTCCACTAATGATTCTCTTAGCCAAGTTACACTTGAGCAAGAAAATAGTTTATTGAAGGGAATCATAGAGAAAGGTGTTTACAAGAGCCTTGCCGGGAGTAAGCAATTTGAGGAAATTGTACGCAAGCAAGGAAGGCACCGGAAGAACCAAGGTGTTGGTTTTGAACGAAAGTTCAATGCCAATGGAGTTGAGTGGGAAGAAGATCAATACCCCAAGACTAAGTTTGTTCCTCAACAAGAGAAGTATGATCCTACTTCCTTCAAAGGGACACAAGGTCAAGATGATCTTCCACCACAAGACCACAAGCAAAAAGGCAAGGATGAGCTTCAAGAGGAGATTGATGCATTTGAAGAAGCTCCCAAGGCCTTGGTTAAGTGGATTCCCAAGACTACGTCAAGTTCTACTTCATCAAGTATGACTACAACTCCAAGGATTCCCATCAACATGGTGTGGATCCCGAAGAAGAAGAACTAGAGAGTTCTTGAGGGTGACTCCACCAACATTCTTCACTCATATCATTTTGGAAAGGACAAGTGCAATCAACTTCCACATCTTGCACTAGTTCAAGGAGTCACAAACCCTCTTGTTGGTAAGACAAGGGACAAGGTAACCTAATGCTTTCATAGACATCATCTTGTGTGGGCATCACTTTATGTCTATGGATATCCTTGTTTGTTCCTTATGGGACTAACCCGTGTAGGTATTGAAAGTGCAACTCACTCCAAAGGATTGCTCCAAATGATCTACATCAACATTGAGCATCCACATCTTCAACACCTACATGAAGTCATCATCGACAAAACCCAAGGTTAGTTCATCCCTCTATAGGGGGGATCTCACATCTAGGGGGAGCTTTACTCTAAGAATTGAGCTAAAGCAACTCTAATGGTGTGAACACATCAATGCATTATGTAAAAGTGGTAACACCACTTGAGCTTAAACAATGAGTATGACCTATGATCAAATGTTGTCACTTGACTCCTAAGTCAATATACTCATATATAGATGACCTAGTCATCGCCAATTGCTTGATAGATGCTAGGATTGGTTGTGCATGCTTTGCCACATATTTCATTTGTCATTTTATTGTGTGAGCATGTTGATTGCATATTTTACTCATTCAAGGACATCCACTTGTAGTTTTGCTTGTTTAGCTTCCTTTTCTTTTGGCCAAGTGGATGGACAAGAATGCCTAAGAACCTTCTCTAGCTCTCTATGATTTTCTAGTCTCAAACCCTATTCATGCTACATCACAAAATTTGATCAAGTCAGATTCGAACCACTCTGTGTGAGGAGCACTCGGAGTCCCCGATTCGTCATAGACTTAAACTTCCAAACTTCTTTGTGTGTTTCTGTCTGACCGATTCTTCCATTTCGGTCATACCGAGATGATCACTAAGTCGATCTAGGTTTTCAATCTCGGTGCAACCGATTTGAACATTTCGGTCTCACCGAGTTGCAGTAACTTCTTGTAGTAATGCATCTCGATGCCACCGAGTTGTTCTCTTTCACACCGACAGGGTCGGGCTATCTATACCCAAGGGCAAAAAATTTGGAAATTTCTCCGAACAGTTTCGCCTGCGCTCAGCCCGCTCTGCCTCCAGGGTCTCCGGATCGTTCTCCTCATCGCCAGCCGCCTCCCGCCACTGGTCTCCTCTGCTGTCAACGGGAATCTCCACCGTTGTTGCCGCCGTAGCGAGTCCATCATCGAGCTAGGGTATGGACTTGATCACTGTGTTATCCCCATCTGATTCCTAGCACATTGTGTTCGTCATGAATCTTGCCATGATTGAAACTATCTCGTCTAGTTAAAACAATCCGTAGATTAGGTTTGATTTGAAAATTTAGTGTTAGGTTTCCGCCGAAACCATCTCGGACCCACCGAGTTGTAGAAATTGGTTCCACCAATATGGCCAAGGCCATTGCACTTGTGATTCTCGGTCTGACCAAGAATTGCAAATCGGTGTGACCGAGTTCAGAACTTTGTGAAACCCTAGCAGTGTCGGTGCCATCGAACTATGACTCGGTCTGACCGAGTTCACTAGTTTAGGTTCCTAAAGCTGCTTCGGTATCACCGAGTTCACAAATAGGTTGATCCGAAATGCTTTCTGTGGAAAACTAAAACTAAGTTTTTAACTCAATCTTTTGCAAAAAAAAACACTGTATTTTGTCATGCTTATCCTCTCTATCTCATCTACATCTATTCACAGGGTCAGCAGTCAATGTTTGTAGCATGTCTGATCAAAGTGACAGCCAGAACAGGGAAGAGGAGCAGATTCAAATGAGTGAGGGCACTAGTCCCTCTTGTTCCTCAGATGATGGCAGCAGGAGCACCCCAAGCAACTTACCCAAAGCTGCCACCAGGGCCAGAAAGAAGAAAACCTCAGACTCTGAGGATGAAGACTATGTGGCAGAAGAGGATGAAGCCACCTCCAGGAAAGTGCTCAAGAAGGAGTATGGCATTGCTACAACCACCAAGTTAGGTCTGAACGGGAAAGTTCCTGACAAGAGGACTCCTATGCTGAAAGTCAGAGCATCAACTCAGGAAACTGAGAGATCAAAACCCAAGGAGCCAGTAGTGGCTGAAAAGAAGAGGAAGGAAAGGGTCAAGAAGACCATGGCAAGGGTTGTTGGGAAGCCTTCTGTCGGTGTCAAAACCGGCGGATCTCGGGTAGGGGGTCCCGAACTGTGCGTCTAGGCGGATGGTAATAGGAGACAAGGGACACGATGTTTTTACCCAGGTTCGGGCCCTCTCGATGGAGGTAAAACCTACTCCTGCTTGATTAATATTGATGATATGGGTAGTACAAGAGTAGATCTACCACGAGATCGGAGTGGCTAAACCCTAGAATCTAGCCTATGGTATGATTGTTGTTCGTCCCATGGACTAAAACTCTCCGGTTTATATAGACACCGGAGAGGGCTAGGGTTAGACAGAGTCGGTTACAATGGGAGGAGATCTTCATATCGTATCGCCAAGCTTGCCTTCGACGCCAAGGAAAGTCCCATCCGGACACGGGACGGAGTCTTCAATCTTGTATCTTCATAGTCCAGGAGTCCGGCCGAAGGTCATAGTCCGGCCATCCGGACACCCCCTAATCCAGGACTCCCTTAGTAGCCCCTGAATGAGGCTTCAACGACGACGAGTCCGGCGCGCAAGTTGTCTTCGGCATTGCAAGGCGGGTTCCTCCTCCGAATATTTCATAGAAGATGTTGAACACCAGGGTAGTGTCCGGCTCTGCAAAATAAGTTCCACATTCCTTCGTAGAGAGAATAATATTTGTATTAATCGGATCTTCTGACGTATTCTGTGGCATGACATCATGTCATAGCCAGGCTCTCTATTTGTTTTATTGTTCCACCTTAGCGCGTTTAGCAAGGCGGTTTCCTTGGCACGTATTGTCAAAGCAGAGATCGTGTCCCCTTATTCCGGGATTCTCATCAATACGGGTGTGGGTAACCCAACCGCGCCATTGAACCGCGGCGTTTGGGGGATAAGCGAGTTTTATTAGGCCGGCGGGGAGCTCGTAGTTTTGGCCGCCCATATAAGGGGATAAGAATCCGCCCTTTCCATTCACGCCCTCTTCCTCCTCTGCTTATCCGTCCCTGCACGCTCGAGCTCCAGCGCCCAAGCCCGCACTTCCCACCTCAACCTTCTCCAACCATGTCAGGAGCGGGAGGTAGATGGATGGCCTCCTCCGTCATGGAGGGACAAATCAAAAACCTGAGGAAGGCCCGATACTTGTCTAATGACATCGCGCACCGGCTCCCAGATGCGGGGCAACTCATCCCCACCCCCAGGCCCCATGAGAGGGTTGTTTTTCTTCCCCATTTCCTCCGCGGACTGGGTTTTCCTCTTCACCCGTTCGTCCAGGGGCTCATGTTCTACTACGGCCTGGACTTCCATGACCTGGCCCCGAACTTCATCCTCAATATCTCGGCGTTTATCATCGTGTGCAAGGCCTTCTTCCGCATCCAGCCCCACTTTGGCCTATGGCTGAAGATCTTCAGCGTCAAGCCGAAGGTCGTGCAAGGCCGCCAGGCGGAATGCGGAGGTGCCATGGTGGGCAAGATAGCCAACGTCACCTAGCTCGAGGGTGCCTTCGTGGAAACCATCAAAGGGTGGCAATCTGGGTAGTTTTATATCACCGAGCCGCGTGACCCTAAATGGGCAGCGGCCCCTGAATTTTGATCCGGCATCCCCACCCGGCTCACATCTTGGAAAAAGACCAGCCTGTCGTGGGGCAATCCGGAAGAGGTGACCAGACTCCCAACTTGCGTCCGAGACCTGGTGACCAAGAAGGTTAAGCTTGTCAACATGGTCCAGGTCATGCTCTTCCGCCGGATCCTCCCGTGTCAACGACGGGACTTCAATTTGTGGGAGTTCGACCCGGCCCGGCACCAGACTCTATCCCGACTCTTCGAAACAAAGCACGAGGACGCCTGGAAGGTGCTTTTCAAGAGTTCCGAGGTCTCCCCTCCCGTCACCGAGGATCGCGGGTTCTGCGTCAAACGTCAAGCCTCCGAAGTAAGCTTACTTTTAGTCCCTTACGGGATACCCGAATTTCATAGAGTGACTTTATGTGGGATCTAAACTCCCGTTCCTTTGATAGGACTGGAAGAGGACATCCGGACAGTTCGACTGTCCGGCCCCTTTGCCCGAAGGCCCAGTAGACGCAGACTTAGCGAAGCTACTCGTTCCGGCACCCCACGTGGTGCCGGAGAAGAAGGCCAAGGAGAAGGCCACGGGGACCCGAAAGAGTTCCCGGCGACCGGTGTCGTCGGATTTGCCCGACGGCCCCAACGCACCCTCCGCCTCCGAAGACGAGGAGGAGGAAGAATAAGATGCCTCTTCCCCTCCAACGGGGGGAGGAAAGAAGAGAAAGGCCGCCCCAACTGGGGAAGCCAGAGGGTCCAAGAAGGGGAAGTCCCTTCTGCCGGACTACGCCCCCGATGCCGAAGACGGTGGAGAGGACTGGCCATCCAGGGTCAAGCCCCTGGCAAAGTCGTAAATGTCCGGCTACCCGAATGAATTATTGCACTCCTTTATTATTTGATAGCTTGTAACACCGAAGCTAATCATGCAGTCCGCCCAGAGCTCAGCTCGGCGATTCGTCGACCAGATCTATGAATTCGTCGGATGTGAATAGCGCTTCACTTCCGATGGCCTCCTCCCCTCTCCCTACAGACGATGCTGAGGCGGAGTCCCGTAGGGACCAAACCAGGAGGAGGTGGTCCTGGAAGCGCCACAAGGCGACCTTCCGGACTCCCAGCCCAAAGGGGGTAAAGCCCCGGAAGGATCTAAGTCCGGCCCTAGGCCGGACACTACTCCCGAACCATCAGTGGTTCCAGAGCCCGACAGGCGGCGCCTTCATAAGAAGGGCAAACCTGCGACGCCGGCGACTTCCGTCCATCCAGAGGCGCCGGACAACTTGCTGGAGGCGCTTAACGGCGCCTCCATCGACGAAGAACACCGCACTGTTATGAGTGCGGTGATTCAGAAGGTTCAGTCCGCCAAGAGCGGGCTGACGGAAGCCTGCACAAGCCTGTTAACGGGCTTTGAGGTATGTGTTTAAGAACATATAAAAATGTTACCACATAGACATTAGCCCCTGCTGCTCAGTTCGGCGTTCGGAAAGAAGAGCCGAACCGAGGATCTCAAAAGATATACGCAGGAGTCTAATGGAAATATGTCAATATGGGAATGCAGGTTGCGCTGCTGACCTCTGTCGCACTGACTGCGGAGGTCAATGCCTTGAAGGAAAGCCTCGAGCGGTCCGAGAGCGAGCTCAGCCGTGCCAAGAGGCAGCTCGAGGATAAAGAGGGTACGTAGTACCTCCTGTAAATGCATATAGAAATACTTGGTTGCATAATAATAATAACAGGACCAACGTTAATGTTGCAGGAGCCACGACCGAGGTGGCGACCCTGAAAGAGGCGGTCTCCAAGGCCGAAAAGAGTGCGGCCTTGGAGTGCGCCGAGCGAGAGAAGCAGGAGGCGCGGGTGGCGGAGGTGCGGCAAGAGCTCCAGGCTCTCGTGGAAAAACACGAGAGTTTGGAGCGTGACTCGAAGACTCGAGAGTCCGAGCTTGCCTTGGCTCTTGAGAGTGCCAAGACCGCTAAGGCCGAAGCCCATAAGGCCCTTCAAGAGATCGAGGCGATGAATAAGATAGCGGCGGGTAAGGCATTCTTTATGCAAAGCAAAAATATAAAAGTTAATTATCTGCTACTTACCCGAATCCGGAGCTGTCCAGGAGCGTTCGCCGATCTGCCCCGTAGTGTGTCTGATGCCGCCGCATACTACCGAGCCGAAGAGGGGAGCTCGACGGAAAAAGTGTTCTGGTCTCAGTATGCTGAGGCCGAACATCCAGTGCCCCTGAGCGACCAGCTGAAGCAACTGGTTGAGCTCCACAAGGTGGCCGAACAGGCCATGAAGGGCCTCATAGCTCGGATGTGGCCTAGAGAAGTCATGCCTGGGAGCTACTTCGGTCTGGTGCGGCGGATGGTGGACGCGTGTCCGTGGATTGAGGTCGTCAAGCGCTTTGTTTGCATTGAAGGTGCCCGTCGGGCCCTTGCCCGTGCTAAGGTGCACTGGGGCAAGCTAGACGCGGAGAGGCTGTTGACGGACGCGCCACCGCCGGGCAAGGAGTATCGTACGCCCGAGATGTATTATAATGGAGTTCTGAAGGGTGCCCGCCGCATAGCGGATGAGTGCTCCAAAGATGTAATTTTTTAGTAAACTCGCATTTGTTATCCTGTATGCTGAAGCTTTGTTCATATGCGTTAAGCAACACTTGTTAATTTAAAATATTACCTTCTGTGCGGCCATTTATCAAATATGAGAGATGCAAGTCGTCGGCTTCGACCCCCATGCCACGAGTGCTGGGGTGTTCGGGATAAACCTGAGCACTCTTGTTCCCATTCTTGGGTCCATCTAGGGAGGCGTTCAGCACAGCGAACCAGGCCGTCGGACTTCTAATGCTTTATCACTCTCACTTAGACATAGAATTCTATAATTTTAAATTTCGATGAAGCCCCTAGTATTCAGAAGACCGAGTTCGGGGTGCTATGCACGCGTAGGCCGGATAAGTCCGGTTCTTCGCTTGAAGCGGCATAAGTCTTTAAGGACTCGAAAGAACCTCGCGAACAGCGATCGGTCTCTCGCACTATCATGACAGTCATTTTTAGCTTTCTCTACTGAGGTGTTAACCCAGCTCAACTGGGGCACAATCGCAGTAGTTCTCCCAGCGCTACCTTAGCCAACAATGTGGAACTTAAGGTACCAAAACATGGGAGACGGGCAAATCCAACTATTGACCAAAGACATGATTCGGAGCCGATGCATATAGTGCTATAAGTTCGGGGTGCCACACTTTTTAGAGTGTTCGGTCTTCTCACACCACGTTATGGGGTGTTGTAAGCCCCTGGTGTATTATCCGTGCCAAAGTGTACGGTTGCATAGTGTCATGACTGAACATGTTTGCATAAAAAATAGATAAGTACAATAATAGATAAGAGCTATGTATTGTTTATTAAAAAAAGGGCTGCTGCGAAAGCAGAACGATACAAAAAGTGCGGTAAGCAAGAGATGGGAGTATTTGACATATTCCCCTTCAGGGGCAAGCTGCAGTATTGTAAGAGAAACAGGTATTTAAACTCGTTATAGAGACCACCTTGACTTTTGACGTAGCTTGCTTCCTCCCTGGCTCTTGCATCGTTGGTTCGGTGATAGTATTGCCGGACAGGCCTTCCGAATAGGTGGGTCCTGAAAGTGTGTGAAAAAGGAAAACGGCGAAATAGGGAGCCCCCTAGTGCAGTTAAGCCGCATTCTGGGCGTGCCGTTGTTGTGCCCCTCCCCTTATGCCCATGGTATCTCTAAGGTGTAATTATGTACGTGTGGTACTAGCATTGCCGTTTGGCGGGGGCTAGGGTCGGGGCCGCACTGCTATGCTTGCTCGGAACGTGCCAGCCGGATTTGTTGTAGGTTACTTCGGGCTCGCTTGACGTTGTCCGGACGTTTGGCGCCTGGATTGGAGAACTGCCTTGAGAGGCTACTCTGTACTTCCGCCGCCAGGGCCGCCGTGTGCTCCTCCGTTCGGGGAGAGCGTTCTGTGTTTCCATTTACCGTGATGACTCCCCAGGTCCTGGCATCTTGAGCTTGAGATATGCATAGTGCGGCACCGCATTGAATTTTGCAAATGCGGTTCGTCCGAGCAGAGCGTGATAGCCGCTGCGGAATGGGACTATGTCGAAGATTAACTCCTCGCTCTGGAAGTTATCCGGTGATCCGAAGACCACCTCGAGTGTGACCGAGCCTGTACAGCTGGCTTCGACCCCTGGTATGACACCTTTGAAGGTTGTCTTTGTGGGTTTAATCCTCGAAGGATCGATGCCCATTTTTCGCACTGTGTTCTAGTAAAGGAGGTTCAGGCTACTGCCGCCGTCCATTAGGACTCTGGTAAGGTGAAATCCGTCGATAATTGGGTCTAGGACCAGTGCGGCGAATCCGCCGTGACGGATGCTGGTGGGATGGTCCCGTCGATCGAAAGTGATCGGGCAGGAGGACCATGGGTTGAACTTTGGGGCGACTGGCTCCAGCGCATAGACGTCCTTGAGAGCACGCTTCCGCTCCCTTTTGGGGATGTGGGTTGCGTATATCATATTCACCGTCCGAACTTGCGGGGGAAATCCCTTCTGTCCTTTGTTGTTCGGTGGCCGGGGCCCCTCCTCGTCATCGCTATGTAGCCCCTTGTCTCTGGTCTCGGCACTTATCTTGCCTGCCTGCTTGAACACCCAACAATCCCTGTTGGTGTGATTGGCTGGCTGTTCGGGGGTGTCGTGTATCTGGCACGAGCGATCAAGTATCCGGTCTAAGCTGGATGGGCCCTGAGGGTTTCGTTTGAATGGCTTCTTCCTTGACCCGGTTTAGAGCCTCTGAATCTGGCATTGACTGCCGTATCTTCAGTATTGTCACCGTTAATGCGGCGCTTATGCTTGTTGCCGCGTGACCTACAGTTGTTATCCTTGTTATCGGAATTGCCGGGGCTTTTGCTTATGTTATTGCTACGAGCTAGCCAGCTGTCTTCTCCCGTGCAGAAGCGGGTCATGAGTGTCATGAGGGCTGCCATAGACTTCGGCTTTTCCTGTCCTAGGTGCCGGGCAAGCCATTCGTCTCGGATGTTGTGCCTGAAGGCTGCGAGGGCCTCGGCGTACGGACAGTCGACTATATGGTTTTTCTTTGTCAGGAACCGCGTCCAGAATTGTCTGGCCGATTCCTCTGGTTGCTGGATTATGTGGCTTAGGTCATCGGCGTCTGGTGGTCGCACATACATGCCCTGGAAGTTGTCAAGGAATGCGGATTCCAGGTCCTCCCAACAACTGATTGACTCTGCTGGCAGGCTATTAAGCCAATGCCGTGCTGGTCCTTTAAGCTTGAGCTGGAGGTATTTGATGGCGTGTAGATCATCGCCACGGGCCATGTGGATGTGAAGGAGATAATCCTCGATCCATACCGCAGGATCTGTTGTGCCATCGTATGATTCGATGTTTACAGGTTTGAAGCCCTCGGGGATTCGATCATCCATTACTTTGTCTGTGAAGCATAGTGGGTGTGCGGCACCCCTGTACTGAGCTATATCGCGCCGCAGCTCGGACGAGATTGGTCTGTTGTATTCGGCCGGGCCATACTTATTATGTCCGGCGTGACGGCTAGCGTCACGTGAAGCGGGGCGCCCATGCGATCCGTAGATCGATCTTGTTTGCCTTGCCTTGTTCTCCAAGATGTGTCGCAGGTCTGTTGCGTCTCCCCGTACTCTGGTATGTTGTGACACTCCAAAATTTTTGTGATTTTTGTTTTCAGAAAGAACCTTGCTTGGTTTGAAAGAAGGTCATTTAAACCCTTCCAAAAAAACCATCTTCTAAGTTTGCCCTCTCAAAAATCCTTTTCTTGGATTTGGTTTCTTTTAAAATGAAAACCCTTTTAGTTTTGGGCTCTTTGTGGTTTTGATCCCTTCAAAAATTTCACCATGCCTCCTATGGTGAAATTTTTCCCAAACCCACTCCTTCCACTTTAGTTCAACCCAAACATTCTGTCAAAACTAATAAAGTCCATTTTTGGATTTTATTCCAACTATTTCTCCTCCCAAAATAATTCTGTCTATACGTTTGAGCCTAGGTGGATTGCAAAGCAAGTGCTTGAATGCTTTTGATTTTTGACCTCATCTCAACACCCCTGGATAGTCCTTTGTACCCACAACCCAGAACCATCTTGATCCACTCTTCTCCTGTTCAAATTTTTCAAATTGCACTTACTGCAAGTTTGGACCAGATTTGCCAAATTTGGTGAAATTCATATCTACACATCTCCAAAAATTCCACAAATATTCAGGCAGCCTCTAGGTGCAATGAGAGGTCCCTCCACCAAAAACTAGCTCAAGAAAAAATCCCTACATGCCTGGATCATTCTGTCGAACACCTTGCATGCACTGTTCTAAGTCATATTCAGTTAAATTCAGAATTCAGTGTCGATCTTCGTCAGTGACTTCAGTCACGAGCTCACAGTGCGCTTGGCACGTAGCTCACAGCCAGGCTTGCTTGTCCGGGGCCTCACACGCGCGCTTGGCGCCTTCCTGGTGTCGGTGGCGCCCTGGCCCGCCTGCGCTGGCGTGTCTTGCGGCGGCCATAGCGCCGTAGCGGCCGACAGGAAGCAAAACGGCGGCGCAACGCCGTTCGGTGCCGCCCAAGCGTCCTGGTAGCTCCGTGTTGCCACCTCCTTGCCAGCGTACGCATGCAGCACCGTCGCCGTGGCGCGACACGCGCAGAGCGCGCTCTCTGTCGCCGACGGGCCGTGCGGCCGTTCCGTCGAGGGCAGGCCGTAAACCTCCCTCCCATGCTGAGCTGGACCCTAAAATGGCACCACTACTTCACCTAGGCGATGCTCAAACCCCTAAGCCGACCGTCCGGCCACAGCGCCGCCGTAATCAACTCGCCGGACTTATCCGTTCACGGCAACCGACTCGGGCCGGCTATATATACCACCCCCGAGCCTGCTCTCGCCCCCGCACGACTCCACCACCTCACTAGACCCCGCCCAGCCACTGGGAGAGCCCCGAGGGGACCTTCTTCCCCGACTCTGGCCACCCCGCTCCGCCTCGGACTCCACCTCGATTCTCTCTGGTGAGGCCATCTCCGGCGCTCTAACTTCGTCAGCAGCACTCACGAGCAACTAGGAGACTAACCCCCACTCCTATTTGATCCCCGCAGCTCCCTCCGGCGAGATCCATGACTGCCTGAACCGCCGTCCACCGGAGCAAGGGCCACCGTCGACACAGTGCTCGCCGGCGACCACCACCACCACCCACAGACGCGGAACGGTTCACTGATCTCGAAGGTAACCCCCGATCGCCTTGCCTCGCCGTGGATCGCCGCCGGCGACCACCGCACCTCTCGGGCGCCGTCACGCTCTGTTTCTCTGTTTGAACTTTCAAACCCGACAGGTGGAGCCCGCCTGTCAGCCTCACAGCCGTTTCTTTTAAACGAAACGTTATCTGTACTTTTACGCTGAACCCCCTGGAAGTTTTATGTTTCATGACAGATGAGTCCTTGGGTTAAAACACTTATAACTTTTTATCAGAAGGGAATTTTTGGGTGATTCTTTTTCTGTTCTCTTTAGATTTTTGTCTAGTTTTTTATCACATTTATTTGAAAAAAATTTGGAACACTTTTCTGTACACTCACGGTATTTACGTTGCGTACATATTTTTCTTATACCGTAGATACCGGAGGAGGTGACGGAGCCGCAAACTTCGCACAGTTAGACTCCGACTACTCCGAACCAGGCAAGCATGTTTGAACTCTTGATATGATGAGTATTGTTGCATGTTTGCATTTTAGTATGGTCATGGCATGTTTATGAACATCACCTTGCATGATATATCTCATGCACACAATCGGAAAGTAAGTTTCGGAAAGCATTATGTTGTTGGATACATATTTGCAAAGCCATGTGTTGGTATGAGGATGGGTAAGATGGTGGTGTTGTGACATGCCAGTCTTATGCCAGATTATTTGACTTCCGTGCCGTCATGACACAATTCACATTCCCATTCATTCCATCCTATATTGTCACATGTTTTCCGAAAGGAATATGGCATAGTAAGTTGCAAATCGTTTTCCTGGTACACACCAAGTGGAGAGGCCGGGATGAGGGTTCCATGGCCCTGGATTAAAGCCCGTCATCCGGTCACGGGGCATGGGTGACCGAGAGGGGGGCACCCCTTAGAGCGCGCGTATAGAAATTCGATCCCATGCTATTCAAGGTTGTGGCCTCCTCGTCTCAAAGTTTTTTTTGGACGTTGTCCAGGGTGATTCCTGGCATCGTGAGGTGAAATGGGTGTGTACTAGTTAAATGTGTTTCTACTGAAATACCATAAACGGAACTAGTCCTTTGTGACTACGGAAATCCGTTGGCTGTGTTCAGTTCTTCCAAACTCTGCAGAGTCTCAATCTTTCAATTATCTTGTACTTTGTTCAAGTACTATAATTGTCTTATCTTGTCAGGTATTCAGCCTCGGTAACAAAAACTCTGGTGGGATTTTTGTGAAATAATTCCGGTTAAAAGATTATTCTTGTGGATGAACTAATGTCATTATTTACATTTGTTACCAGGCCCTGTCTGTGATGTCGCTCAGACGTCCGACGGTGGCATACCTGTTATTTTGCTATTGTTAAAGCCCTGTCTGTGATGTCGCTCAGACGTCCGGTGGTGGTATTTCTTTTAAAGCCCTGTTTGTGATGTCGCTCAGACGTCCCACGGTGGTATTTCTTTTAAAG
>NC_041385.1:87120320-87130260 GCF_002162155.2 Triticum dicoccoides
GTCTGTGATGTCGCTCAGACGTCCGACGGTGGTATTTCTTTCTAAAGCCCTGTCTGTGATGTTGCTCAGACATCCGACGGTGGTATTTCTTTTAAAGCCCTTTATGTGATGTCGCTCAGACGTCCGACTGTGGCATTTCTTTTAAAGCCCTTTATGTGATGTCGCTCAGACGTCCGACTGTGGCATTTCTTTTAAAGCCCTTTATGTGATGTCGCTCAGACGTCCGACTGTGGCATTTCTTTTAAAGCCCTTTATGTGATGTCGCTCAGATGTCCGACTGTGGCATTTCTTTTAAAGCCCTTTATGTGATGTCGCCCAGACGTCCGACTGTGGCATTTCTTTTTAAATCCCTCTATGTGGTGTCGCTAAGACGCCCGACTGCGGCATGCATTTTATTTATTTACCTTTCGAGGCGTTGCTCCAGACACCCGATCGGTTTTCAATTATTAAATCTTGATACATCAAGTTCTGCAATAATTTCGTTGTATTTGAGCATCATACTTTGTTCATGACGCATTCATGCATACATTGATTATATATTTTGTCCGAACTATCTTGCGAGTACTTTCAAGCACTCACCTGGCTTGTTGTTTTGGCTAGATGATGATGAAGGCGATTTCTTGGATGAAGAGTATAATAGCGAGTCCGACGCCTAGAGGAGTCCCAGTCAGTCCCGTGCGATCCTGTCTTGGTCATTGTATTATCCGCTTCCGCAACCCCGAATAAATTCATCGAGCCTCACCTCGACGCTCGATGTACTGCCAGTAGAAGTCAAGTTATCCACCACCACTTTTCCCTCGATCTAGTAGCATGCCACCCCACCCTTGTGTCATATCCGCCCATATGTATTATATTGGCGAGACTGTAATAAATTGTTGATCACCCTCAGCTCAACCCTGTAATATATTTGAGGCTACTGGTTCTCTGTTTATCAAGCTTTTGTCTACCAGAAAGGATGACTTTTCCTATACTGGGATTTAAAGATTGGTTTTCTCAATAAACATTTTTATTGAAAAACCGGTCGTGAAAGACTTGGTAACTAGAGCCAGGCTGACTGTAGGAAGCCACTAGGTGCGATCGCTAATTGGTTATTAGCATGATAGAGTTATTCATGTTTTTACAATTGTAGTCATTTTCTGACAGTTAGCATAAAATTTATGTTCTGACCACTCAGAATTTTTGCCTACTTTTGTAGATGGCCGGCAACGACTGCGAGTCTCAGATGTTCGCCAACGTGCCTGAGGGGTTCGTCAAACTCCTCTCCTTCATCGTTCAGGTCGCGATGGGGCCATCCGTGCGCCCAGTCTTCACGCTTTATCCACACAAGATCAACGACGGTCTGACTATGCACCAGGCCGCGGTGCAATTCAGGGGAGGCCATGCCGAAGTATGCCGTCTCCGATTCGTAGGGAGAGCCATGCCTACTGAAAGGCATGCTATGCAGATGGCTGCCCGCAAGGCGATAGCCCGTCTTCGGGATGTTCTTCCTGCAATGAAGACCCGTCGCTACCGCTACCTTCCTTGCCATGTGCCTTACACCTGTCACTACTCGTTCTCTTGCCCCAGAGGAGAGCGAGACGAAGCCTTTGAGATGCTTGTCGAGTACCTCCGAGCCCTGGAGGCAGCATTCGACTGCATGGTGGATGACCTCGTAGCTGCACGCATGGACTCAGTTCATGGTTGTGCTGCTAACAGGAGGGAACTCCTGCACACCGCTCCACCACTGACTTTTGTGTCATCCACAGCCTCTCACTCACCTACCATACTCGCCTCTGCTCGTCGTCTGCCAACCACAGAGGAATTTAACCAAGCTATTGCACCCACTCCCGTCCGCTCTGCACCACTTGTTGCACCCACTCCCGTCCGCTCTGCACCACTTGTTGCACCCACTCCCATATGAGCTACCCCACCTATTCGACCCACTCGTATTCGTGTTATTCCGCCTACGGCACCTGCTCCATCAGCTCAGCACAACGTTTCTCGTCTGGAACCTATTAGCGAGGAGGAGGTCGATTCCCCAGCGTCTCTGCGTCTCACCCTCGGCAGGCCAAGGGAGATACTCAACATCTCCGACTAAGTACGCATAGACGCCATGCGATGTATCAACTGGTGTAATATGTTTTTATGTTCTCAGGTTGTGAGAAGTAGCCTATTTGCGCATCATGTAGGGTCTGGAGGAGTGCACTAGTTTAAATAACATGTCAGGATTATGTACGCATATCCTGAGTGATGTAATGTATAATTATGCCCGCGTGTAAGATATGCACTAGTCCTTCTCCGCGCGCAATCGTGTGTTTCAAAAAAAATACCATGGAGTTTAAAAATGTTCCTTGCGTGTGATTTTTTTTGACTTTTGCGACTCTTCTTCTTGTCTTACGAGTTCACAAAAAAATTTATCCCCAGAGTGAAAGATGTCTCGTCCTTGGACGCGCTCCATGCCAACTCAGCCAGAAGAAATTTATGGCACACCGCAGAACCAGAATTTCACTCAGGGTCAGACAAGTCAACCAGACAGTGAAACAGCTTTTACACAAGTTTGTCGTTTGTATGAACAGAGTCAGCAACAACACCAGGAAATGATGAACCAATTCATCAATATGGGAAGTAACCGTGGTCAGTATCAACCGCAATCCAAATTATCTGAGTTACAAAAGACGCGTCCTCCAACATTTTCTCATACTGACAAGCCTCTTGAGGCCGAGGACTGGCTTCGAGACATGGAGAGAAAATTAATTATCGCACAGTGTTCAGACCGTGAAAAAGTACTGTATGCACCACATTATCTCACAGGTGCAGCTGCATCGTGGTGGGAAAACTTCCTGCACATGCACCCCAACGAAAATGAAATCACCTGGGAAAATTTCAAAGAAGGATTTCGTGGGGCACATATTCCTAAGAGCGTCATGAAAATCAAGAAGAAGGAATTTGATGAACTCAAGCAAAGAGCCATGACAGTGTCAGAATACAACAGCCAATTCACACTGTTGTCTCGCTACGCCAATGAAGAACGCATGACCGAGAGCAAGAAGATGGAAAAATTCTTGGAAGGCCTGGCACCCACCCTTAAGTGCCAACTAGTTGTGCACACCTTTCCAGATTTTAAAACACTGGTGGATAAGGCCATTACCCTGGAAAATGAGGGACGTAGCCTGGAAGATATCCGCAAACGGAAAAGGGACCAGACTAATTTTTCTCGCAATCCCAGAAGGAAGAAGGAATTTCAGAAGGGGGATTCACACAAAACCCCGGCGAATAATTCACGTCCAACCAAGAATTTCCATGCAAGAGACAAAGAGTTCACCTATCGCCCGGGTGTTACCTATTATGCTTGTGGAGAAGAAGGGCACTATGCCAAGCAGTGTCCCAATCCAAGGAACTCAAACCCGAAGCTCAATAATGGTGGAAATAATTCAGCACCAAAGCGAAGCAATTTCAACCCCAACAACAACCACCGGAAAGGTCACTTGAACCACGTGACCAGAGAGGAAGCACAGAACGCCCCAGATATCATACTCGGTACGTACCCCGTCAACACAATACCTGCCATGGTTTTGTTTGATTCTGGAGCTTCTCACTCATTCGTTTCGAAAAGTTTTGCTTTGCAAAATAATTTTTCGATGCTTCCCTTGGAAAAGTCAATGATCGTCAAGTCCCCTGGGATTAAGCAAGTGACCCAGAGTTACCGTCAAGGTGTGGTTATTGAATTTGAAGGATTGAAATTTTACGCCAATCTTATTGTACTGGAAAGCAAAGGACTGGATGTCATCCTAGGAATGGATTGGTTGACCACCAACAAAGGTTTTATTGATTGCTTCAACCGTACCGTGATTCTCACCCACCATCAAGGGAAGAAAATAAAAGTTTCAGCCAAGGAGAGACAAATACCTCGGCAACCTAGATTAAACAAGGTAGACGTTTCTGAGCTGAACAAGGTTCCAGTGGTATGTGAATTTCCAGATGTATTTCCAGAAGAACTATCGGGCATGCCACCAGACCGAGAGATAGAATTCAGCATTGAGCTCGCACCCGGAACCACTCCTATTTACAAGAAACCTTACAGAATGGCACCATCCGAATTGGTAGAGTTGAAGAAGAAAATAAAAGAATTAATGGAGAAAGGATACATACGAGCCAGCTCCTCACCTTGGGGTTCTCCAATTTTATTTGCCAAGAAGAAGGATGGAACAATGAGGTTGTGTATTGATTATCGAGCTCTCAACATGGTCACAATCAAGAACAAATACCCAATGCCCCGAATAAATGATTTATTCGATCAGCTCGCACAGGCCAAAGTCTTCTCAAAAATTGATTTGAGATCAGGATACCACCAACTAAAAGTACGAACAGAAGATATTCCCAAGACCGCTTTCACCTCCAGATGTGGGCTATATGAGTTCACAGTAATGCCATTTGGGCTAACCAACGCCCCCACATATTTTGTTCACCTCATGAACAAAGTGTTTATGAAGTATATGGACAAGTTTGTTGTGGTATTCATCAATGATATTCTGATATATTCCAAAACACCAGAAGAGCACGCCGAACATCTCAGGATTGTACTCGGAGAACTCAGGAAACATCAATTGTACGCCAAATTCAGCAAATATGAATTTTGGCTAAGGCAGGTGGGTTTTCTGGGCCACGTGCTAACCCAAGAAGGTATTGCAGTAGATCCAGAAAAAGTCAAGGCCATACTTGGCTGGAAACCGCCAGCTAACGTGACAGACGTACGGAGTTTCTTGGGAATGGCAGGCTATTATCGGAGATTTATTGAAGGATTCTCCACTATAGCAAAGCCCATGACACAATTGCTCTAGAAAGGCAAGAAATTTGAATGGACAGAAGCATGTGAGAAAAGCTTCCAAGAGCCAAAAAGAAAATTAACAACGGCACTAGTACTAATTGTGCCAGATATACACAAGAACTTTGAGGTATATTGTGACGCATCCCGGAAAGGCCTCGGATGCGTATTGATGCAGGAAGGCAAGGTAGTAGCGTATGTCTCTAGACAACTACGCAAGCATGAAGAAAATTATCCCACACATGACTTGGAATTAGCAGCGGTCATCCATGCACTCAAGGAATGGAGGCACTTCCTACTTGGGAATCGTTGTGAGATATACACAGACCATAAGAGTCTTAAGTATATTTTCACATAGCCAGAGTTAAATTTACGGCAATGACGCTGGTTAGAGTTGGTGAAGGATTATGATGTTGGAATCCACTATCATCCCGGAAAAGAAAATGTTGTGGCAGATGCACTTAGTCAAAATCCCAGCACGGAAGACGACAATATACCAAAATTGAGGCCAGAATTTCAACAAGAATTTGCCCGACTCAATCTAATAATGGTTACCGAAGGCAGTATATCGAATATAGAAATACAGCCTACCCTAATGGAAAGCATCAAGGAAGCCCAGCACGGACACCCCAGCATTGAGGGCATAAAAAGAAAAGTGAGTTCGGGAAGAGCCTCAGAATTCAACATAGATGAGCAAGGAATATTGTGGTACGGAGAAAGGCTATGCGTACCAAATGTCAAGGACCTCAAACAGCAGATATTAACTGAAAGTCACACCACTCCGTATTCAATCCATCCTGGAGGGACAAAAATGTACAAAGACCTTTAGGAAAATTTTTGGTGGCACGGTATGAAGAGAGATATAGCCACGTTCATTGCATGATGTGACTCTTGTCAACGTATCAAGGCCGAGCACCAGAAACCAGCCGGACTGTTACAGCCAAATAAGATACCCGAGTGGAAATGGGACGAGATTGGAATGGACTTTATCGTTGGACGGCCACGGTCACAACACGGAAACGATGCCATTTGGGTCATAACCGACAGATTAACCAAGGTGGCACATTTTATTCCGGTAAAAACAACTTACACCACTCAGAGACTAGCCAGACTTTATCTTGCCCGTATCGTCTGCCTACATGGAGTCCCTAAGACTATCATCTCCGACAGAGGCACACAGTTTGTCTCTACATTCTGGGATCATCTACAACAGGCACTGGGAACCCAACTAGCCTTCAGTACCGCATACCATCCCCAGACTGATGGACAAACGGAACGCGTAAACCAAATCTTAGAAGACATGCTAAGAGCATGTGTCCTCACCTACGGGAACAGTTGGGAAGAAAGTTTGCCATATGCAGAATTCGCATACAACAACAGCTATCAAGCCAGCTTGCAAATGGCACCCTTTGAAGCTCTATATGGGAGAAGATGTCGTACCCCGCTAAATTGGTCAGAGATCAGAGATAGCCATATCTTTGGCCCAGATATGCTCAAGGAGGCCGAGGAGAAAGTTAAGACGATTAGAGAACGACTCAAGACAGCTCAAAGTCGGCAAAAGAGTTATTACGACCGAAAGCATCGGGAAATCAGTTTTGAACCCGGAGAATTGGTATACCTGAGAGTTTCTCCCATGAAGGGTCTGCAACGATTCAAGATTAAGGGGAAACTAGCACCAAGATTCATCGGACCATTTCAGATAGTGGCCCGACGAGGCAAGGTAGCCTACCAGCTGGACCTAACCGGAGAGTTGTCCGGTATCCACAACGTGTTTCACATCTCGCAGTTGAGAAAATACATAAGCAACCCAGAGAAGCAAGTTTCACATGAGTATATTGACGTGCCACCAGACCTCACTTACCGGGAGCACCCGATAAAAATATTGGGAGAATCTGAGAGGAGGACCCGACAGAAAACCATTAAGTTTTTCAGAGTTCAATGGAGCAATGACACCGAGAATGAAGCAACTTGGGAGAGCGAGGATTTTCTTCGGACAGAGCACCCACACCTGTTTAAGGATCAGCTGAAATCTCGGGGACGAGATTTTTCCTAAGGGGGTAGGTGCTGTGACACTCCAAAAAAATTGTGATTTTTGTTTTCAGAAAGAACCTTGCTTGGTTTGAAAGAAGGTCATTTAAACCCTTCCAAAAAAACATCTTCTAAGTTTGCCCTCTCAAAATTCCTTTTCTTGGATTTGGTTTCTTTTAAAATGAAAACCCTTTTAGTTTTGGGCTCTTTGTGGTTTTGATCCCTTCAAAAATTTCACAATGCCTCCTATGGTGAAATTTTTCCCAAACCCACTCCTTCCACTTTAGTTCAACCCAAACATTCTATCAAAACTAATAAAATCCATTTTTGGATTTTATTCCAACTATTTCTCCTCCCAAAATAATTCTGTCTATACTTTTGAGCCTAGGTGGATTGCAAAGCAAGTGCTTGAATGCTTTTGATTTTTGACCTCATCTCAACACCCTTGGATAGTCCTTTGTACCCACAACCCAGAACCATCTTGATCCACTCTTCTCCTGTTCAAATTTTTCAAATTGCACTCACTGCAAGTTTGGACCAGATTTGCCAAATTTGGTGAAATTCATATCTACACATCTCCAAAAATTCCACAAATATTCAGGCAGCCTCTAGGTGCAATGAGAGGTCCCTCCACCAAAAACCAGCTCAAGGAAAAATCCCTACATGCCTGGATCATTCTGTCGAACACCTTGCATGCACTGTTCTAAGTCATATTCAGTTAAATTCAGAATTCAGTGTCGATCTTCGTCAGTGACTTCAGTCACGAGCTCACAGTGCGCTTGGCACGTAGCTCACGGCCAGGCTTGCTTGTCCGGGGCCTCACACGCGCGCTTGGCGCCTTCCTGGTGTCGGTGGCGCCCTGGCCCGCCAGCGCCGGCGTGTCTTGCGGCGGCCGTAGCGCCGTAGCGGCCGACAGGAAGCAGAACGGCGGCGCAACGCCGTTCCGCACCGCCCAAGCGTCCTGGTAGCTCCGCGTTGCCACCTCCTTGCCAGCGCACGCATGCAGCACCGTCGTCGTGGAGCGACACGCGCAGAGCGCGCTCTCTGCCGCCAACGGGCCGTGCGGCCGTTCCATCGAGGGCAGGCCGTAAACCTCCTTCCCGTGCTGAGCTGGACCCTAAAATGGCACCACTACTTCACCTAGGCGATGATCAAACCCCTAAGCCGACCGTCCGGCCACAGCGCCGCCGTAATCAACTCGCAGGACTTATCCGTTCACGGCAACCGACTCGGGCCGGCTATATATACCACCCCCGAGCCTGCTCTCGCCCCCGCACGACTCCACCACCTCACTAGACCCCGCCCAGCCACTGGGAGAGCCCCGAGGGGCCCTTCTTCCCCGACTCCGGCCACCCCGCTCCACCTCGGACTCCACCTCGATTCGCTCTGGTGAGGCCGTCTCCGGCGCTCTAACTTCATCAGCAGCACTCACGAGCAACTAGGAGACTAACCCCCACTCCTATTTGATCCCCGCAGCTCCCTTCGGCGAGATCCAAGACTGCCCGAACTGCCGTCCGCCGGAGCAAGGGCCGTCATCGACACAGTGCTCACCGGCGACCACCACCACCACCCACAGACGCGGAACGGTGCACTGATCTCGAAGGTAACCCCCGATCGCCTTGCCTCGCCGTGGATCGCCGCCGGCGACCACCGCACCTCTCGGGCGCCGTCGCGCTCAGTTTCTCTGTTTGAACTTTCAAACCCGACAGGTGGAGCCCGCCTGTCAGCCTCACAGCCGTTTCTTTTAAACGAAATGTTATCTGTACTTTTACGCTGAACCCCTGGAAGTTTTCTGTTTCATTACAGATGAGTCCTTGGGTTAAAACACTTATAACTTTTTATCAGAAGGGAATTTTTGGGTGATTCTTTTTCTGTTCTCTTTAGAATTTTGTCTAGTTGTTTATCATATTTATTTGAAAAATATTAGGAACACTTTTCTGTACACTCACGGTATTTACATTGCATACATATTTTTCTTATACCGTAGATACCGGAGGAGGTGACGGAGCCGCAAACTTCGCACAGTTAGACTCCGACTACTCCGAACCAGGAAAGCATGTTTGAACTCTTGATATGATGAGTGTTGTTGCATGTTTGCATTTTAGTATGGTCATGGCATGTTTATGAACATCACCTTGCATGATATATCTCATGCACACAATCGGAAAGTAAGTTTCAGA
Source organism: Triticum dicoccoides (assembly GCF_002162155.2). Lineage (NCBI taxonomy): Eukaryota > Viridiplantae > Streptophyta > Magnoliopsida > Poales > Poaceae > Triticum > Triticum dicoccoides. Next base: position 87,129,330 of record NC_041385.1, read on the forward strand.
AAGCATTATGTTGTTGGATACATATTTGCAAAGCCATGTGTTGGTATGAGGATGGGTAAGATGGTGGTGTTGTGACATGCCAGTCTTATGCCAGATTATTTGACTTTCGTGCCGTCATGACACAATTCACATTCCCATTCATTCCATCCTATACTGTCACATGTTTTCCGAAAGGAATATGGCATAGTAAGTTGCAAATCATTTTCGTGGTACACACCAAGTGGAGAGGCCGGGATGAGGGTTCCATGGCCCTGGATTAAAGCCCGTCATCCGGTCACGGGGCATGGGTGTTTCCGGTTGGGACCGAGAGGGGGGCACCCCTTAGAGCGCGTGTATAGAAATTCGATCCCATGCTATTCGAGGTTGTGGCCTCCCCGTCTCAAAGTTTTTCTTGGACGTTGTCCAGGGTCATTCCTAGCATCGTGAGGTGAAATGGGTGTGTACTAGTTAAATGTGTTTCTACTGAAATACCATAAACGGAACTAGTCTTTCGTGACTACGGAAATCCGATGGCTGTGTTCAGTTCTTCCAAACTCTGCAGAGTCTCAATCTTTCAATTATCTTGTACTTTGTTCAAGTACTATAATTGTCTTATCTTGTCAGGTATTCAGCCTCGGTAACAAAAACTCCGGTGGGATTTTTGTGAAATAATTCTGGTTAAAAGATTATTCTTGTGGATGAACTAATCTCGTTATTTACATTTGTTACCAGGCCCTATCTGTGATGTCGCTCAGACGTCCGACGGTGGCATACCTATTATTTTGCTATTGTTAAAGCCCTGTCTGTGATGTCGCTCAGACGTCCGAAGGTGGTATTTCTTTTAAAGCCCTGTCTGTGATGTCGCTTAGACGTCCGACGGTGGTATTTCTTTTTAAAGCCCTGTCTGTGATGTCGCTCAGACGTCCGACGGTGGTATTTCTTTTAAAGCCCT